>NC_044921.1:26943803-27027687 GCF_003576645.1 Ipomoea triloba
ATATATATATATATATATATATATATATATATATATATATATATATATATATATATATATATATATATATATATATATATAAGGAATGATAAGGAAGGCTATAATTTCTGATAAGGAATCTATAATATATAATATTATGTTGACCGAATTCAAATTTTTTGGACTAAAATGAGCGGGAAAGCTAGCATTTCTGTTTTAATATATATATATATATATATATATATATATATATATATATATATATAGATGGCATTAGCAATGAAACACAATAATTAATTAATTATTATTATTATTATTATTATTATTATTATTATTATTATTATTATTATTATTATTATTATAACGTACGTACATATCACAACTTTTCCAACAAAGTCATTTATTATTAAAGTTATCATATATACAAATTCGTACAAATTGAGATTTCTAACTTTTAGTAATAAAATTATACATACTCTACAAGAGAAACAAATACAATATTACCAATGGACTACATTTGGAAAGGATTTAATACTCAAGGACTAAATTTGGTAGTTTTTAAAGTCAAGAACTAAAATTGGTAATGAGTAATAGTCAAAGGACTAAATTCGGAATTAACTCTTATATGAAACTATACTTATTTTGGATGACAAATGTCATTTTGGAAATCTATTTTTGTCTTGGAGAATACTTACTTTGGAAAAACAAATCTATTTTTGGAGAACATACTTATGTTTATAATCTATATAGAGATCATCTATATTTTTATTATTGGAGGTTACTAGAATCTTGGGTTGCGAACTTGCGATCCAGATTATTGTGAGCACTTAGGGTTGCGGTTCTATTTGATATTGATATAAGAACCTAGGGCTGCGGTCTTACTAATTTTTATTTTTTTATTTGGGTGGTAACCTGGTAGAAATCATCCTGGGTTACTAGGGCTAGTAATACATTTGGGGCTTAGAATCTCCAGGGTGTGCGCACTTAAGGTTTCTAGTTCCTGGTTCCATTTACATTGTATGGGCGTGAAGGTTCGATAGTGGAGGAAAGCTCCGTTCCTATCCCCCTATTGGTGATTAAGTACCTCCATACTTATGTTTTACTTGATGATTTAACTATCTGTTTGATACTTCCACTTATGCATTATTATACTATATTGATACTTGAGAATGGGAGTTTAACTATCTATATATGTTGATAACGATTTTGAGAATATCTGTACTAGTAACGCTTATATGATGAGTTATGTTAAATGATGTTGTTGATTCCTCCATACCTATATTATATTATGGAAGTATTTATGAGCAAATATGAAATTGTATTCCTCTGTACGTACTTATATTATCTATATTGCAAATGATCTTTGGAAATGTTATGTTTTGGAAATGATGGTTGGTTGGGAATTATTATAATGAGTATCATTACTTTAAAAATCCTTCGTACTTATGTTATTTTGAAAGTGAGCAGTGTGATTTATAAAGTATTTATATTGTTCTAAACGTATTAAATTTTATACTTGAGAAACTTATTATCTATATGAAACTTGGTATTGTTTGAGTGGGGTTTGTTGGCGTTAATACCTATCTTACATATTACATATTACATACATATTACATATTACATACGTGTGAGTTAAACCTTTTGAAAATTCCTATCTTTGGTTGGAAATCCTTTTGGGAATACTCTTTTAAGCCTTTGGCTAAAGGTTTTCTAAAGTACTATCTACTTAAGTAGCAAAACATATTTAAGAAGTATATCTATTTTCAAAACTATAAATGTGTTTATTTTACAGGGCGAAGTAGAGTTTACTTAGCATTTCATGCTAATTCTGTTATTTGTGTTTCCAAACCTTTTTTGTTTTCAGGACTTGGTATAAGTGACTCATTTTGAGAGCGCAGCATAGAGCTAGTTGCCTTGGAATGGGCTCTTGGTATAAACAGTTTGGCTTAGAATTTGATTTATTGAACTATACTTAAATTGTAACTTGAATAGTGAGTTGCAATTTGGATTGTAGATAGAAACCTTTGTAGCCTTAGCATTTGAGCTTTTGATGGCCCAAATGTGGCGTAGCACTCTATAGTTATAGTTTTGATTTCACTTCCGCATTTGAATATCGTTTATTTTGGTTTATTTTGGCTTTTAAGTTTGGGGGTGTTCAATGCATGTGTGGGGTGAGGCTCAAAGAATGGGTGGGGATAGGTTTCATAAATTTGGTAGGGAACTTGAGGTGATCAAGAGGGAATTGAGGGGGTGAAGGGATGACGATTCACTAGTTAAGGTGAAGTAGGTTGATAGGGAGTTGGCCAGATTATTGGATTAGTTGAATGCATTTTGGAGGCAGATGGCGAAGAAGCATTGGCTTTGCAATGCTGACTCCAATACTAAGTTTTTCCATAAGTATGCCTCTACCAAAAGAAGGAAGAACCAGATTGTCAAACTAAAAGATGGGGAGGGTAGGTGGGTGGACGGGAATGGTATTGGTCCTTTGGTTCTGGACTAATTTAGGGATATTTTTCGATCTCCAGGAAGATGTGGGGAGGTCACACTCGATTTCTTTCAAGCCCGGGTTAGCTAGGAACAGAATGAGATGCTAATGTAGCCCTTTATGACAAACAATATGAAAGTGGTTTTGTTTTCTATGGGCCCGACAAATCTCTGAGTCTTGAAGGCATGAATCCAAGTTTTTTCCAAAGCTTATAGGATGTGAATGGTAGGGATGTTTGTGGCTTTATCTTTGAATGTTTGAATGGAGTTGCCTTCCCTAATCATCTAAATGATACTAATGTGATGCTTATACCTAAGAAGCAGGTCCTGAGATTGTGACAGATCTCAGGCATATTGACTTGTGCAATGTGGTGTACAAGATTATCGCCAAATGTTAGTTGGCTTGGGATTTGCAAGGGCTGATTATGATAATATTTTGAGTCCCAAAGTGCTTTTATCCCCCAACAGGGCTTATTATTGATAATATTTTGATTGTTGTAGAGGTGGGGCATTATTTGAGGAGGAAGCAAGCCAGAAGAATAGGGTAGGCAGCGTTAAAATTGAAAATGGCTAAAGCCTATGACCAGATGGAGGTGGACTTTTTAGAACAGATGTTGGTTGGCTTGGGATTTGCAAGGGGGTGGGTGAATTAGATTATGTTTTGTGTCACTACAATTCGGTATGTTTTGTGTCACTACAGATCGAATTAGCCGTATGTTGGTTCTTTTGTTTATGCTTGTAGAACTCTTAGTAATTTCTTTTTCATCTTGTGTTTTTAGTTAGATTCCACGCTCAGTGAACTACCCGGCTCATGCTCTTGCAAAGGCGGTTCGCTCTCATTATAGTCTTATGCATTCGGAAGCTCTCCCTCCTGACTTTATTTAGGTTTGGTTTAATAATAGTTTGATTTGTTGGGTTTTAAAAAAAGTATATATAAGTTTTCCTTTTTATTTTTTTTAATTCTTTCATGTGTTCCAGGTTATAAAAAAAACAAGGAGTTAATTCCACCGAAGGTCCCTTGTCTTTCGTGACGATTCCAAATTTAGTCCCGGATTATTGTTTTTGCCATTTAACATCCCAGACTTTCATTTTTTGGACACTTTTGGTCCTTTCCATGGTTTTTTTGATAAGATCCTATTTTTAGCTAGGATAATATTGTCTCTTCATATATATATATATATATATATATATATATATATATATATATATATATTATTTTGTCAATTTTCTACCGGTTCAATCTTTTTTTTTTTTAATAAAAAAAATTAGTTAGCGGGTTCTCTTCTTGAAACTTTAATCTAAGCCTCCCCAAAATTCCCAAATGGACAAATCAAGCCTTCGCGGTCGACTTCCTCATTTGCCTTGCTCCTTCACCATCCTCGTTTGTATTCCTCCTTCACCAACCTTCGTCGCCGGTTTCACCTTCCTTCGCCGTTTTCACTCTGCATTATGAAAATATGTTCTGTGATCTAACTATATTATTGTGTTTTTCATACGATCATCGCCTAATTTGTGGTGATATCTTGGAAATGAGGTGAATGATGATGTCTTATCAAAAGCATTTTCAAGGTTTCCTTCATTTAACATGTCTAGGGTAAGTCTGGTAGAACACCATTCATATTTTCTCACTACAGTAGCTTTGTATGTAGATGTTTTTGGTTGATACATACATTTCAGACGATGTTTGTTTCAAGTGCTTGGAGCGATCAAATGTCTCATGTGCGTTAAGGTAGAACTCTCTTTGATTTTTGTTTTGGCAGTGCTGCTCGTGAAGACGACGGCGAAGACAAGCAAAGACGACGACGAAGAAAGGTGAAGCCGGTGGTGAAAGGAAGGTGAAACCAGTGACGAAGGCGAGTGAAGGAGGAATACGTACAAACAAGGATGATGGTGAAATCATGAAGAGAACCAGCTAACTATTTTTTTTTATTTTTTTTTAAAGAGTCATGAACCGATAGAAAACTGGCAAAATAAAAAAAATATATGAAGAGACAATAATACCCTTGCTAAAAATAGAATTTTATCAAAAAAAATCATCAGAAGGACCAAAAGTATCCAAAAAATAAAAGTTTGAGATGTTAAATGACAAAAACAATAGTCTGAGACTAAATTTTGAATCGCCACCAAAGACAAGGGACCTCCGGTGGAATTAACTCAAAAAACAAGCAAGCAAACAAACAAACATTCATGTGTTTCCCTCTATTTGTTGTCTTGTTTGTCTCTTTATGTAAATTTTATGGAGACACTATTTGTATTCCTCTTTGTGTTCCTCTATCTACCACTATCTATTTAAGCTTATTTTCTAGAAATCCATAGCTAATAGTGTGTAGGATAAACTTGGCAATCCATGTAAATGGGTATATATATATCGACAACCTCGGTTAGACATGTTAATATAATTTTCTATTTAAAAAATTAAACTTTAAAAACTACAATTAAGTGCAACAAAATAGTAAAGATATTTAATTCATAATACAGAGTATAATATTCATAAAATCATAAAGTAATTGCTAAAAATCATAACTTATCTAATATTAAGGGGTTAAATGGATTGACCTTTTAAGACATGTATTTTAAGAGTCAACTTGTTAATGACACGAAATATGTTAAGCATAAACACCAGCGTGTTATTTTTTGTTTCCGGTTCGTGTTGTGTTTGACAGATTGTCTCACAAAATGGCAGGTCTAGTGTAGGATTTTTTTTGCATATCTAAAAACATAATAAGTCCCAATCAAGGTTATATCCTTGATTTATGTCCATCTTTTTGGATGTTAATAAATGTGTACATTTTACTTTAAATGTTGTACACTTCAATGTTATTGGACAAAATTGTCCCTATTACATTCTTGTTATACAAAACTACCCTTACACCGTTATAACACCGTTACTTTTAACTCCATCATTATTACCATACACCTATATCTATCATATCTTTGTCCCATTCTTTAATTGTCATTTTATTCAAATTATTATATAATTAATATAAATGGTTGATTATATTTTAATTAAATTTCTATGAATGGTAAATCATATTCAATTATTTAATTGTCATTTTATTAAAATTATTATATAATTAATATAAATGGTTGATTATATTTTAATTAAATTTTTATGAATGGTAAATCATATATGTGTGTATAAAATACATATATTATTTGTGTATATATAATTTGAATTATATTACGTACATTTTAATTATTTGTATTTATTAATATTTTAATATTGGGCATAAGTTTTCGTGCATCGCGCGTGCAAAATACTAGTATTAATAATATATTGAAAAAAAATCTGAAATTTTAAATGAACAAAATACTTCAATAACTTTCCAAAGAAGTTAATTGTTATCTTTACAAGATAATACCAAATATGTTTATTAATTTTTCAATATTCCTAGCAAAAATATTGTTGTAATATGATGTAAAGTTCATATCTTAATCATTTAAGATGCAATTAAATTTTGTTATTAGATATTTAATTAATATGGTGATCAATTTATCTTTAGTTTTTTTTTTTAGTTCTACTGACTCGGTTACAATGTAGTATCTGTCCATAGCTACTTTCTCAACCTACTGAAGCATAAAGAGTCAACAGATGTGTACATCGGGTGCCGCTTGACCACAAAGCCTTTGGCAATTTATCTTTAGTTTAGTACACGTTATATTGAAATCTTAATATTAGAGACTAAATCTATCATTATAAACTAAAATAATTTAGAATTTACATATATACACTTAAATTACGACCATACTTTATTATTTCAAAAAAGAATTTAAAATTTCATCCTTAGTTACAGCTAGGCTCCAGGCTCCAGCCATCCAAATACAAAACAAACTTGTTAAATTAATTTCAAAAGAGTCACTCCAAAGAAGCTAGCCACATGGATCTTGGATTTCTCAACAAATTATGGATACAAAATGAAATAAATATAAAATGTCACAAGTTGAATAATCCCAAAAGAAAATTAAACTCACATAAATCCGTTAATCAAAAGCTCTGAACCTGCAACCACGTGAACATAATCACAAATGTTAACTACAGATAGATTTAATGAAAAAGAAATAAATTGTGTGGTTGAAATTAAAGGTGGAGCTAAGGTAGAGTAATAATATACTTTCTCTGTCTCATTTTATATGTCCTACTTACTACTTCTTGATCAAATCAACTCTTTTTATTTTGTGGATTTTCTTTATTATTTTTACTTATTTTTAAATTTGATTTTTTGTGTTTAATAGTACTTTTAGTGTAGTTTTTAAATATTTAAATTTTGTATATTCATATTAAATTTAATATTATAAAAATTGAATTAAAAATAATTTCAATCAAACTTTATTAACCGAACCAAACACATAAAATGAGACGATGTAGTAATTACTCCCTCTGTCCCATTTTACCTGTCATATGTATTATTTATTGGTCAAGCCAACTCTTTCTTCATTGCTTATTTTCTTTAATAGTTTTTTATTATTTTTAAATTTAAGTTTTGGTGTTTAATAGTACTTTTAATGTAGTTTCTAAATATATAAATTTTATATATTAATGCTGAACTTAATATTATAAAAAATTGAATTAAAAATAACTTCAGTCAAGCTTACCAAAATGGGACGGAGGTAGTAGCGAAGTTAAGCGAAGTTAAGTGGGAGATGAGAGATGTATAGTACATACCTACATAGGTAGGTAGGTTTAAATAGAACAAGTGTAGCCAGGTGGTGGCGGCTTGCCACAAGTGACGAGAAGTTGAAGTGCAATTGGAACATAGATGTTGAGGTTGAGAGCCTTTATCTTCAAGGTTGTACACAAGCATGCCGCAGCTTCAACCTCCACAAGCCCTTTGAGTAACGGGCAACACTGATTCACAAGGGGGTCTCCCAGCCCAATGTGGACCAGCCCACCTAGGAGATCCACACACGCCCCTAGCTTTAGAGTGTCGACTGGGCACGACGGCGGCGGCGGTGGAGGACAAGGCTTAACAATCGGCACCGAAGGGTCGCTCAGCTTGGGCTTCTTGTGTTTGTGCTTATTATTGTGACTAGTAGTGGAGTGTTGTTTGCAGTGTCGGCAGGCATTGGCAGTAGTGACTGAGGAAATGAAAAGCACGACAGCAAATAATAATGGGAAGAAGAAGCTCTTCATTTTCTTCTCATCTATTATATGATGAATAGCCGGGAAGCATGATGCAATCGATAGATCGATATTCTTATTTATAGAGGCCGGTGAGTCTGCTCAACTCTGCTGTACTGTTAAAATATATTTTTTAATTCAACTCGATTAATTAATTAAACTTTTGCCCAAACACGTACTCAAATGTTTTACTTACAATTGAATTGGTTTTATTATTTGATTTTATAGCTACTTTCTCAACCTATTAAAGCACAAAGAGTCAACAGATGTCTCCACTGAAGTTCGAATCCACTTCCTTTCATATGGGACTATACACCGGATACCGCTTGACTACAAAGTCTTTGGCAATTGAGTAAGATCTAACCACTCATACCTTTATATTACCCTTAATTACCATTCACTTTCATCGTAGAAAGAAAAAAACTGTTTAAAACGATGACCAAATTTTATTTTATTCTACAATCAATATGGCGTTTCATAATTATCATCCTTGCTAATTGTTATCAAATTATTCTCTGAGTCATTGTCAATTTGTCATTGTCATACTGGTCCTTCGTTGGAATATCATATTATTACGTCTGTGAGTTAACACAATAATTGAGTATGGAATATTAATTTGGCATTAATGTGGAATGATTTTTACTAGTGACATTCTTTGATTGCTTAATAATAATAGTGGTCATGATTTTTATTCATTTTTTTTATTGAATAAAATTTGAATACTTAGTGAGAATAAATGGTGAAAGTAAGTTTTTAAAATCTAAGTAGGTTTTTGTTTTTAGTACAATCAAATTAACTAAAGACTATCAATCATCTTGTGCTAAAATGGTCAGTACCGTCCCATTAAAAATAGGGATTCTGTCTAATAATTTAATTTGGATCTTTATCATTTTTGTTTCGAAATACAATCTAATTAAATATAATAGAGTAAAACGAAAAACACAAAGATAATAATAAAAAGACAAAAACATAGGGGAAGAGAGACTTTTTTTAACATTTAGATTTCACTGTAATGTACAAAGAGATATCTATTTATAAAAGTAAGAAAATAATCCAAAAAGACCTATGAAATATAAAGATAGAAGTCTAGAAACTTTAGAAAATCTCTATAACTAAGGTAATTGAGTCAAAATCCATATAGACTTCAAGTTATTGTATTTTGTGACGAAAAGTGAAAAAGTAATAATTTTGTTTGTCTAAATATAATGCATAAAATTCAACAAAAGAAAAAAATACATCTCAAATTTAATTTAAAATTAGTGACATTTTCGTGCATATTTAAATACAAATTTATTGTCCAAATTTCGATGTCAATTACTTCTAAAATTTTATTTTTAATTACAATTAAGACGAATATATGATTCTAAAAAATATTTATCAAGTATAACAATATTGAACTATATATAAAATATTTTTTAAAAAAATTGGGCCCCCAAAATTTGGGGGCCTGTGCGGTCGCCCTGGCCCGACATGGCCATGGCCAACCCTGAAAATGGTATGTAGTGACTCTTTTATACGGGAATTCATAAGATCGAACTTTAGTAGAAATGAACGGATACAACAATGTAAAAAAGTCAGTAGTCCTTAAGAAAAATAACTAATGGCTAATAATTGAGGTTACAATAGTATTTTTTAAAAAATAGAAAGTGTTTACACGGTAGTATATTATAATAATATATTTGAAAATTTTGTAGAGGGTAAAAGCAATGATATTGTATACTCAACCAATTATTATATTGTGTATATATAATATCTAAATTCGATGACAACATCATAATATTATATATCCGATAAATATCCGATAAATTTATTATTAGAAAAGAGTGCAATCATTATTCCATCGATCATGGTCCACACATTTTTTAATATATTGAAAGTACATGATTTTTTTATATATTATCGAATAATGTACATTCAGTACACAATTAATGTACTTTTAATGTATTAAAATTGTATATTGCATTCATGATCCACACAGCTGTGTGGACCATGGTCCATACAATAATTTGTCGATAAAGTGTTAAATTAGCCTCCTAAGTATAGTAGATAGTGCAATTAAGCCCCTAAGTGAATAAAACTCCAATAAAGCTCCATAAACCGGCAAAAAAGTTCAATTGAGTCATAAATGACTTGTTTAGCAAGTTACTACTCCTTGGGTTGAAATTAAGTGCAAAATTTTTTAATTTGTATCACATTTGATCTTACTATCAAATTAATTTGTATATATAAAATGATTAGGACTGCCGACATTTTGTTTTTGTTTTTTTTAATTATTTAAAATTATTATTTTTATATTATTAAAATAGTTTTGTAAAATTATTTTAAATAATTTAAAAATAATTATTTTAAATAATTAAAAAATAAAAACAAAAAGGAAAAATTGTAATTTTCGTCTCTTTACTAATAAAACATTAGGGACAAAATTTACAATTTTAGTATAATTCAGTGACGAAAAGTGAGGTCGAAATGTGAGCATGGTCTTTCATGCTCACTTTTCGTTCCTGAGTTATACTAAAGTTGTAAATTTTGTCCCTAATGTTTTATTAGTAACGCGACGAAAAGTACAACACCAATGATAACTTAAGAACGAAAAGTGAGTATGACCAACACCTAGGAACGAATTCTACAATTACCCTATAACCTATAAACAAAAAGTGCATTTTTTTTAATGTTTTGTTGTTTTTAATTATTTAAAATAATTTTACAAATCTCTTTTAATAATATAAAAATAATTGTGTTAAATAATTTAAAAAACAAACAAAAAGTCGACAGAGGACTGCCGACTTTTGTTTTTGTTTTTTTAAAGAAAAGTTTTATTTAAAATATAAATTAATTTGATAGAAGGATAAAATGTGATACAATTACAAACTTTTACATTTAATTTCAACCTAAAGAGTAGTAACCTGCTAAACAAATCATTTAGGATTCAATTAAATTTTTATACCGATTTAAGAGGCTTTAATGAAACTTTTTTTAATTAGGGGCTCAATAGCACAATTCACTATTCGTAGGGGTAATTTGACACTTTTTTATTATTATTATAATAAAAATTTCTGATCATGAAATGAGTGTAGTCTGTACTCTATAGAGAGAGCATTGGAAAGTGCAGACAAAGAAAGACACCAAAAGTGATGCACGTGAACTAGGGCGGTATGGTCTGAGCGGTACTGGGTAGGAGCTGCCAATTTTTGCTAGTTGGCATTTGGCAGGCAGCTTTTCTACGATTCCATCAATCTTGACAAATAATTAAATTTGAATTACATATTAAAAATTTAATTTCATTATTTAATACGTGAAAAATAATTATTAAAAATATGAGTTAATTCAACCAAAGACTTCTTGTTACCTGTGACAATTCTCAAGATTATTGTTTTTGTCAATTAACTTCTAGACTATTATTTTTTGGATACTTTTAATCTTTCTCATGACCTTTTCTACTTTTAGTAAGTGACATTTTTGTCTCTATATATTTTTCTTTTGTTATTTTTTTTTTCAGTTTCAACTGGTTTAATTGGTTTAAGACTCTATTAAAAATCGGTTGAAAAATATAGTTACTAAAAGTCAGAGGTTGCCTAAAATGCCCTTACTAAAAATAGGAACAGTCATGGGAAGGACTAAAATTGTCCCAAAAATATTAGTCGAGAATGTTAAATAACAAAAGCGATAGTCTAGGACTAAATTTGGATTTGCCATCAAATATAAGGGACCTCTGATGGAATTAACTCTTAAACATATTAATTTTTTTGATTGGTTAAATTTAAAATTGTAATGAAAAATAAATATAAAGATAAATATGTCTTTACACAATAATAATGATAATAAAATTAATAATAATTTATAAATTACAATATTAACATTTAAAATAATTACATATTTTATTAAAATAATATAATAAATATTATCATACATATTTGGTCCGGAAAGAGATATGGAGAAGAGAGAAGAACAAAGAACAAACTAGAGAGAAGAAAAAGGAAGAAAAACAAAAAACGAAAAAAGGCCATGTTTGGTAACATACTTATTAGCTAATTTTGATTTGTTGGACCACTATTAACTGTTTGCCTTGATCAAACAGTCAGTATGTGTGTTTGGTTATTCAGCTTTTTGTAACAGCGTATTGCTCCGTAACATTAAAACTCAAAAAGTTGCTCAAAGCAATTTTTTTGATAAACTTTTTGAGAAAAATAAATTATTTTTTTTCAGAACACCCGTCAATAATTTTTTCTTAAAAAAAAAAAGACTGTGTAGACGGCTTCAACAATCCTGTCTCCTAGTCCCGTTACTCTCATTGTCTCTTCATGGTATTAGGCAACGAGGTGCTTGAGCTTGTTGTCTAGTACCGTGAAGGTAATTAGCAATGTGACATGTGATTACTAATTATTGTTCATATCTTTTTTAATATAAATTCTATAATAATATTATTATATATTATTATTATTGTTGTTGTTGTTGTTGTTGTTGTTGTTGGTTTTACGGCTGCACTCAATCGTTTCAACTAGCTAACACTACCGTAGAACTTAGAGAAATTATTAAGGAAGAAATACAAGCACAATCTAGAAAATAATTATACTTGCATTCAAAGTTGGACCCTTAACAATGTGATCCTAGAGGGTATTTATACAAGAATAATAAACCTACACAAGGAAATAAGGAGGAATCTTAACAAATATAAATTTAGAAAGGTAATTTAAGCTGCCCAACCGCCATAGGAGTTACCAAAATCTAGAATAGGAAAGAATCCCCAGATTTCGCCAAAGATAACAAATTCTGCACAATCATCGCTTTTTAAGGCGCACCTAGTTGGGCACCACCTCCCAACTACCTACGCAGAATGGGCCACGCAAGTCATTCAACCCGGGCTACACATCGCAACAGGCTGGTCAATCAGTAGGCTCTAGATACTGGTCTTCTCGGGTCGGGTACCTCAGTCGGGGTATCCATCACTAGTCCCTCACTTTCTCGATCTCTTGGTAGGCAACGATTAGGGAAAGTAATCTTTCAAGCAAGATCCTCTAGGTGCACTACTTACAAGAATACAGTTAGTCACCTTGTCAATCTTGCAGTGTTGCTGAACACAACACGGTTTCCCGGTCGGGCTATAATTTGATAGATTCATCATCCGGACGGGTTGCGTTTTCCTGGCTGGTCTCACTTTTCCCGACTGGTTTATCATTGTGCCTCCTTGATTCTCGCCGGTTACTGTTTCAGGAATGGCTGTAGTGGAGTTTTTGCTTTAGAGTAAGTACCACCAAATTATTATTATTTTTTAATAAAAGTATTTTTTCTAAGTGTTTATTTTGAATTGTGTATAAATATATTTTGTGTGGTATATATATTATGGTGATTTTATGGTATTTAGAAGGAAGGATTAAAATTCATTGTAGCCATTATTTGAGAAAATTTTGACTGGCGCAGTTTGAAAACAAAATTCATGAAAAATACTTTTTGAATTCCGTTTGGTCTGAAATTTTTTTAGTGAACCTAAACTTATGATTATTGATGTCTATACAAATATTTTGTGAAAAATATGCTCCAATTTTCCTAGAAATTTTCGTATAGTTTCGACAGTGTGCTGTCAGTAAAATTTCTGTTTCACGTAGTGTTGGGAAAATTTTTGAGAAAAATACTTCCTGACCTTGGATTGACTTAAAACATTTTGTGTATAATATAGACACTCTGTACTTTTTTCCTGGAAAATTTTGTGTTAAAATATGTTATCGATTTTCCTCAGAAAATTCTACAATCCAGGTCATAAGTTCTGAAATTTCTGTCAGTATCAGTTTCTTGTGTCTTGTTGATTATTTGAGTCATTGTGAAGTTGTTTACTTGAGACTATATGCATGTGTGTTGGTTCCAATGGTTGGAATATTATGTTGATGGGAAGCATATAGACATTTCGGGAAAACGCATATATTTGTATATGAAGTTCAATTGAATGTTGTTAGTAGCCTATGTTTTAGTTGGCTAATAAGCTTATGATTGAATTTTGAAAATCTACTATTTTGGAGTGTTATATGAGAAATATTGTTATTATTATCTTTATAAAGATAGAGGATAAAAGTTTTTTTTTGGGTTGTTATGCCCTTAATGAATTTTAAGACATGTGTAGTATCTTGTTATGAAATTCTAGATACTTGGGTTAAAATTCAGTTTGTTGTGGAGTAAGCAGTAGAAACATATCCTTTCTCACTAGGACTTTTAGTCCTGTTATTTTGATGAGTGGTTAGAGGAGTCAACCACTAGGGTATTTACCCTGTTGAGTAGTCAGTAGAAACGTATCCTGGCTACTAGGACTAGTTACTACTTATTGGACTTGGAAACCCATTGGGGGTGTGCACACTTTAAGGTATTAGTTATGTTCCACTTAAATGAGATTTATGCATAGTGTTCAGTAGAGTGATTACTGTCCACTAGGGCTTATTAAGTACGACCCTGCCCATTATTTGAGATTGAATGGGATTTTGTGTAGTGTTCAGTAGAGTGATTATTGTTCACTAGGGCTTGATGAAACAAGACCCGGCCCATTGTATTGAGATTGGTGTTCCTCCATATATATATATATATATATATATATATTGAAAAATATATTACTTTTTAAAGGTTCCTAAAAATTTTATTGTGGAAAATATTGATTTGGAAATTATGAATTATGAGTATTTTTGGGGAAGTATGAGTTTGGGAAATCTTGAGTATTTATTTGAGAACTATGAGTACTTGAATATTGTGAGTATTGCTTATTTGCAACTATATGTACCAATAATATTAATATACACATTTATGCTTATTATTATCTACAAACTCTGCTCCTCTGTGACATGTGTAAATAGTTATTTTAGGAGGTGAATTAAATCTTACTTAGCTTTGCATTAACTTTGGATACTCTTTGAATATTTTCAGGTATATCTACATGAGTATGGATTATGAGTGCGATTCACATCTTCCTAGACAATTGTTTAAAGTTTTATTTTAATAGAAAATCTATTATTGTTGTTAGACAGTTGTATTACAGTTAATGAACTAGTATTAGTTCTAGGCTGGTATTTTTAAGTTCGGTTTTAGCTTGTGTGTTTAGATATAAGTTGTATCTATGCGTGGCGGTAGCACTCTCTATTCTCTTTAGTTTTGTTTTTTGCTTCCGCAATTATTTTTGCTTTAAAAAAAAGTATGTATTTTCAAGAGTTTCTCTAGTTTAAAAATGGGGGTGTTACAATCCATCACTAGTCCCTCACTTTCTCGAGCTCTTGAGAGGCAACGACTTAGGAAAGTAATCCTTCATGTAGGTTCTTCCAGGTGCACTGCTTACAAGCAAGCAGTTAGTCACCTTGTTAATCTTGTAGTGTAGCTGAACACAGCATGACCTCCCGGTCGGGCTATATATAATTTGATAGATTCGTCCTCCCGATCGGTTCCGTTTTCCTGGCTGGTCTCACTTTTCCTGATTGGTTATGCAACGATCACCATAAATGCGGTGTAATCACCGTCTCGTTTGCCAACTGTTACGACCGGCTCCCCAGCCGTATGATCCTCTACATGTATTGTAACACCCCAATTTTCAACTCTTACATTTATTACAAAATCCCTAATAATACATCGCGGAAGCTTACATCTAACCAGCAGAAAACTGGGTGTTACCGCCACGCTTAGGTATCTCTCCTATACCCAAACGTTAAGGCTAAACTTACAACATCGACATCCACTTCCATCCTGTTCAGAGCTCATCGGGCTACTGGAGCCCACACTAGACAACATCTGTTAACAGAAAACACATTGAAGTGTAGTTAGCGCGACGGCTAAGTAAGGGAAATCCATTGTCACTTAAAAGTAGACAAAGGTTTGAAAACACAAATAATTTGGAAGTTCGTAAAGTTTTTACCCATGATTTGAAAACCTACCTGCAACCAAATGATTCACAGATAGTATAGTAACGTATACACGTTAAATCATGTAAAGTTTTTCTCAGTTAAATACAATGGCATAACTGCCGCTCAAAATCATTTTCATGTCTTTCAGACGGATTTGCAAACCTTCTCATTTCCAGGAATTTCATCATTTTCACGATACACGCATGAATTTTCACAACCATACTTGACATCTTCACAATATCCCATTTTCTCAGACATCACTCGACTAGTTTCTTGGAACTAGTATCACATATCTCATCATAGTCATTGATTCAACCATTACTTGTGAAAACTCGACTTAGTTTCATTTCAAAGTATGAGGCCTTATAGGAAATGTTGAATATTCCTTGTCGTCGACCGATTGAACCTGGAACATGGGCTTGCGGTCATTACCCAAGTTCTCTTCTCGGTCCCTTGGACGATGGTTCATTAAAATGGCCCCTAGTGTGGCCCCGCCTAGGTCCATTAAAATGACACCAACCCGGAGACGACGGAGTCAATACGCTTAAGTGTGCACACCCCCACAGTCTAGCCATACATGAGTGACATAGAGACTCGGCGAATAGACTTCGCCTAAGTACGAATACAACTGTACATATTTCAATGACAACCTTCGGTAATTATAGCCCGAGGTAAAAAGACAACAAGGTCCTCGCAACTCCTTGAAACTAAGGTTTTATTCATTTTAACATCATTTTCTCATCATTCCAGTAAGGTACACACTCACTAAAAATGGTATTTTCCCCAAAATAAGGTTTTGACAACCTGTTTACCAAAATAGCGTACGTTCTGCAACGTATGTTTTAATAAACATTTTACCTGCCCAAAGGCTTTTCAAGCGTAGCTCAAGTACGAGCAAAAATTGGAAGAAAACACAGCTGAACACAAGCTGGTCACTCATCGGATACTTATATATTCTACTAACACTACATATCTCCATTCCCAATACTTATTCCTTATCATGAACTTCAGTCCATCTTACAATCCAATCATCATCGGTAATCCATAATCATGGTTCCACCATTAACTAATAATAGATAGTTATCCTTGTCACTATCGACATCAACAACTTCCACCATGATCAACACCATTAGATCATAACTTGAGGATATCGCACATCCATAATCGATACTTAGTCACCCATAATCCAACAATTGACCTTAATCACTCTTAAGTATTAATTATTGTCATTAGTAACTACTAACCTTGTAATCCATCATCGACAACAAGTCAACAACATTATAACATCATTATCAAGTCATCGAAAGCATAACACCATTATTAACCATAATCCATAATTATCCATTAATCTAAACCATTAATTCATAATCACCAATTCATAACTCATGTACCATAATTATAGCATTATATATCACCACCATAATTATAATTCAACATCTTAGCTCAACAACATAATGACATCACCATCATCAATAACGTTATCCATCATTCCATCATCCTCATTTAATTCCATCATTAATCCAATCTTTAATCATAATCCTTATAAGCTCATAATCTTCATAACTTTCCTTATTTATTAATAAGCATAATAGTTCCTAATCACCATTTTAATCACTAATCACCAACCTTAACCATAATTCATAATTGATTTCCACCTTAAATCAATAAACCATAACCCATATGCATAATTACCCTCAGTAGTCTTAACCCATCAATATTGTAATCCTTACTTATTTATGATGCCCATAACTCATATTTAGTCCACAATTTCTCACCTTCAACAACTTACCCATCTATACTTAACATAAATCTTTAGTCCGTAGTCCAACATTATCCTCATCACTAGGCTTCAACGTGAACCAAATCACCATAATTAATCATTAAGTACTCTTAATCATCACCTTAATCCACCATCATTAATTAACAAAATTCATTATTGCCCATAAATCACCATTAAACTTTAAGTACCCCTTAAATCCATCGTTAATATACTCATAAGCTATTAATCATCCAAGAACCACCATCTCATAATCTATTTGCCAACATCCATATTCATAACAACTTTAACAACACCATTAATGAGAACTCACCAACACAACATTTTGTACATATATATTATGTAAAATACAATTACATATATATTATACATACCACATGTACATAACAATTTTACTTAGATCTCATAATATTTCAACCAAACAATCAATTATCCAATTTCAAGTGACTAAACCGACTTAAGGGATTCCTTACCTTCCGGAAGTGTACTAATACCGTAGGATGAATCTTGAGTTTTTTCCCCAAATTTCACCTTAAAACCCTAAGATTCCACCAACAACATAACACAATATTTAAGAAATCTTAACTTAGATTCATGTTATAGGAGGAAAAATAAAGCTATTTACCGAATATAATTGAAGTTTTACCGAATAGTTTGAGAGATCTATGAAGAACTTGGCTATGGAAGCTAGCTTTAATGGAGGAAAAATGGTGAAGATCACTCTCTCTCTCTCTCCCTCTCTCTCGCTCTCTCTCTCTTTCTCACGAAATTGAAATGGGAATGAAGAAATGAAATTTCCTTCATATATCTTATCCCATATATATATACATACGTAATATGATATAATAATAATAATAATAATAATAATAATAATAATAATAATAATAATAATAAAATATGGGATGCTTATCCAAACTCATCTCTTAAAATTAATATTTTAATTACATGGTAAAAATTGTGACACTTGTCACAACCTTGTGGTTCAAAAAATAAAAATCTTCCAACTTATCAGTTGTGGTCCAAACAGATAAAGTTTCGGTGGAAAATAATTTAAATAGGAAGAATTTTGAAACCAAAAATTTCTCCCAGACTAAACCTCAAAATTGGGCTAGGTTCGGTACACCGCGAAATATAGCGATACTACGATCACAATAAATTTCCACTGCTACGGGCTAATTTAATTGAATAGGAAATTCAAGCTTAATAGTATGGTGCCTAATAATCCATTTCTTAGGAAATCTGAGCTGAAAATTCGTTCTTAAAAATTTTACGGTTCGTGATCGGTACGTAGGTTCGCAGCTTAATAACAACTATACTCACCTAAAAAAATCCTTTTGAAGTATCGGGAGATCATAACTCATGTATGTCAATACCTTAGGATAAAATAATAATGTTAATAAAATACAGGGTATTACATGTATCGCAATCCAAACGCCCAATCATCTCTATAAATACCATTCGCCTTTCCACTCTTCTTCTTTTCAGTATCCTTCTCCTCTTGGCGACTTCGCTCCTTGCTTGCTTTTCCGGCCATCTTTCTCCTCCCTTTAAAGGTCAGTTTCTTTCCCCTTCCTCATTTTCTGCAACACTTTTAACCTCTTTGCAATGTCGTCCTCCGGCACTTCGTCCCCTTCTTCATCCCCTCGTCGCCAAGGCGACACCATTTTCCCGGCGACCTCTTCTTCTTCTTGCCCAGCGACTGCCGCCCCCAAGCCACCTCCGTGGCCTGGATCATTGAGAAAGATCCGAGCTACTTTGAGAACTTGGACCAGCCGATTGCTCGTTGATCCTCCATTTCCATTGTTGATTACAACCACGCCTGCCGGTTACTTGGCCCAGCGGCGGAGACTCAAGAAGCTGGTCAGCACCCAATCTTAAACGCACGCTCTCTTGAACTACTATGGGTTGGTGCCCGGGCTGGTGCCCAGTTTCCTCACCGTTCTTCATCGCCTCAAGAGGGAGGCTTCTTTGGCTCTTTTTCACCAATTTTTCCAACAGAATGCGGTTGGTACAATGGACCCCAAGTATGTACAAATCCGTGATCGGAAAGGTCGTAAAATTTTGGATAAGTTAGAGTCCTCCCATAAGGGCTGGAAATAGGAGTTCTTATTTGTTCGACTGGCTGCTCTGTACCCGGCCTTTGACTTCCCACTAACTTAGGTTGCCTCTTACTATCGCCTTGATAGATGGCCGCCTTGCTCGACTGACCTCGAGTAGCTGGTCAAGGCCCTGATTGAGGGGGAACCCCTCTCGACTCGTCACTGTCCCGCCTTAGCGCCATGCAAAGGGCTGGTCTATTGCCCGAAGGAACACAAGTAATATAGGTTTGCCCTTTTTTGCCTTTTCCTGACTGCTTGCCTATTGTTCGTGCTTCTTATTCTTCTACTTTCTCTTTTTTAGGCAATAACGACACTGAGTAGTGTTCTAGTGGTTCGGAAGAAGAGGCTGAGCAAGACGAGTTGATCGCTCATCATTCGCCCTCCCGTGCTACGGTGGCCACCGCTGAAGAAGCTATCGCTCTTTCCTCCGAGGACGATCAGCCTCCCACCTCCGCTGCTATGGCTGACCACAAAGTACATCTCATTGCATAAGGATTAGCTCGCCTGACTGCCACTGAGAAGGGCAATGGTGTGGCAACTGCCGGCTACACACCACCCCTAAGCATGCATAGCTCGGTCCCAATAGTCATCGGTGGGTCCGCGATTGCTACCGCCCGAGCCGCCGTGCCTCTTGCTCGTCGATTAGGAAGGAAGCACCCCAACGAAACTATTATCGAGCCCTCGACTGCCATGAGGATATTGGTCGGCCTGGAGGCTAACGAGGGCGAAACCATCCACAGTGGGTGAGTGGCTGGACAAGGTCACCGTTCCTCACGACTTGGACTCCATTGTGCCAAATTGTAATTTTAAAAATTCCCTATTTTATTTTTAAAGTATAGCTATTTGACCCGAAAGTCAAAATGATGGCTTAGAATTGTACGAATTAGTATAAAATAGAGTTCACCATGTCATCATACTTGCAAATCATTTGCTTCCATTACACCATATGAGATCTAGTAGAGGAATGTAAAAGACCCAAATATCTTTACAAGAAGGTATAAGTTCCTAACCCAAGCTAAGAAATTTTATTTTTAAGCTTAAGCTTGAGGCAGAAGAGGAAGTTGTCGTGTAAGTTGGTAAAAGAATACTCAAGGTCAAAGGTCAAATGAATGCCTAAGAAGAGGGTGGAAGTTTGGAGTGTCTAAACCTATACCATACACTATCAATGCCAAAGTATGATCAAATATATTGTTTCGATCTTAAGAATTAATGAGTTAATATGGTAGATTAGTTAAAGACTTGAGTATTATACTTATGGGTTTAGAGTTTGAATCCCACTTATATTATTTTAGTCTTTGGAGGCGATTGAAAGGACTTGGAGTGCATGTTGTGGTGGAAGTTTGGAGAGTAGCAAGGAGTTGTGAAATCCTTGGTTGACTGTAGCTTTTTGCGAGATGGGTGTGAGGCGCTCGGAGTTGAGTGTAAATTTGTGTTAGACATTCGGGAAGTGTTTGGGTGGCACTAGTGTTCACTATTTGTATATGAGTGAGCGAGATAGTGAATTCCCTCCTTGGAGTGAAAGGAGAAGAGTGGATTAGGAGGATTACACCACCTCTGAACCACTATAAATCTCCCTCTCTATTTACTTTACAACACTTTACTTATTTTGCATATTTAACTCACTAACCCATTTCATACTGTGTTGATTTATCTATCTGAGTTTGTGTGTTCCCACGTTTGCATGTGAACCAAACTTTGCATATTGTTATTTGAGCTATTCAGGATATTCCATGGTGTTGCATGCGAGATATCTCTTCAATTTTACGTGGTTTTTATTTATAGCACTTTACCGTTCGTATATTCCGCTGTGCATTTCAAGTTGAATTTATTCACTTGGAATTATTTTGTTTAAAGTATTATAAAATTTTAAATTGTTAGAGAAGTTTATTCACTCCCTCTAGACTTTTCACCACCCAATCAGGACCAAGAAATGGTATCAGAGCAGTTGTTTATTTAAGTCAATATTTGACTACTAGGCAGAGATCTCAAAGCTTCAAAATGAAGAGGGACTTAGCTCCAAATTTTTTATTCTCTTTAGAAAAATTTGATGATTGGAAAATATGTATACAAGTTCATTTATCAGCTTTACACGATGATATGAGAGAAGTAATTACCGATGGTCCGATCAAAATCTTGAAAGTAAATCCCGCAATCGAACAAACAAACACTATATTGCAGTACATTCCTAAGCCCAAAGAGGAATGGGTCCTGAAGATAAAACACGAAATAAATTGGAAACTATTGCCAAGGATATTTTGTTCAAAGCTATCGATGATGCAACTTCTCAAAGGTTCAAAAATGCAAAACGGCGAAAGAAGTTTGCGAAGTCCTCATCAAAAATAGGCGACGGAGATGAACAAGAGAAGGATAATAAACTCACAATAGCATTAAAGAAATTTGAGGATTTCAAAATGCTTACTAGTGAGAATATTACCGAAATGGAAGTAAGATTTGTTAAAATCTTTGGAGAAATTAATGATCTTGGAAAGACCATTAATCAAAAGGAGATCTAACTCAAAATCTTACGCGGACTACCATGTAGTTGGGATATGAAGGTCATAGCGATGCGAGATCGTAGAGATATAAAAACACTATCAACCAATAAGCTTTTTAGTGATCTAAAAGCTTATGAATTTGAAATGAGATCAAGGACATAGGAAGAGCGCGAAGAAAGAAATACCGCACTTGTTGTCGAACAACCGTCCACATCAAGGTTAGTAACTAATAGTGAATTTTTATTTGACAAAAATTTTGCTTTGTTTGTCAGAAAATTTAAGAAATTCATGAGGAAGAACAACTCCAAGAGTTTTCTTCAAGCCATTATGTCCAGAAAGCAAAGAAAATAAATTCCAGAAAGAAATTCAAATTTGTGCTAAAATTGTAGAAAGTCAGGACACTTTATGGATGAATGTCCTTATCCAAAAGTGAACAAAAATCAAGTTGATAATGCTCAAGAAGATGCCAAGTCAAAGGACTTAAAAATCATTTTATTCGTGACCACGTCGAAAATAACGACTTAAAAATCGATCATATCCCTACAGAAAATTAAATTGTCGATCTCACAAAACTGTTATGTGAATCTCAATTTGCAACTCTAAGGCACGAAATGGGGATGATCGAGTTCAACTAAGTATCAAAATTCTTTTTCTTATATGTTATTTGTTAATTTTTTATTTATGTGTCTAGATTGAAAAATTTGCTACATGATTTATTTATGTGAAATTATTGTGCAAAATCTTTATTACTTTGCCCATTTTATCTAGACTTCATACGGTTGGATGTTTAGAACATGTGCATTTAATTTGCTCCTATTTGATATTTTGCCTTGATAAATAACCTCTTACTTGTCCATTTGCATGAAGTAGAAGTAATTAATATTCATTTGCTTCATATCTTATTTACCTAGAGTAATTTAGTAGGACATTTTGGTAATCTTACATGTGTCCCTACTTATCAGAACATTGCTTTATTTTGTTTTTAGCATGGGATTGTTCATATGAGAGTTCTTGAGCTACCCGAGTCAATAAAATACCCGACACTTGACAAAAATTGACCAAATTATCTTTGTGAAATTACCTAAACACCCTTATTCAGAAAAGAGAGACTTTTTAAATGGAAGGGCATTGAGGTAATTTACCTTCTAACCTAGTATTTATACCTCTCTCTCCCCACTTTAAGCCAAAAAGACCCAACTCTCTTCTTCTTCATCTCTTTGAACTCCATAGCCAAAAAGCTCAAAGTTCTTCAATTTAAACTCCTACAATCCTACCCATCCCAAATTATCTCCAAATATGGACTCTACCTAAGAAAATACATCCATTTAAGACATGCCCACTAAAGCAAGTCGAAGAATCTTCAAAGTCTCACTAGGGCACATTCTCGACCCAAGAAACTTCATGAAAATTGCCGTCGATAAAGGTCTTGCTCAAGAACTACTCAATGGACTAGAAATTTGTGGTCTTCTAAAGGTATGCACCCACAAATTTTGGGGGATTTACAATGATATTTCTTATGAGTTTTTCGAAAATGCAAAAGATGAGCATGGCGTGATTACTTTTATTGTTGATGGCATGCATGTTGAGATATTTGCTTCAAATATTAGGGAATTGTTTGATTTTTCTATAAATGATTTACCTTTTGAGGATCATGCTTTTGACCATGATGAATTCTGGAAAATTGTTCGCCTGGATGAGAGAGATGAGAGGCCAAGGTTTTCTAGATACAAGTATGAGTTGAAATGGGAGTTTAAACTTATGGTGGATGTGATACAGAGATGTGTATATCATTTGTTGGGTGGTATTGATAACATATCTGTGAAATATGCTAAGGCGTTGCACGCAGTATTTCATGGAGTGAGACTAGATTGGAGTAGAACCATTTTCAATAGGTTGTATACCTTTGTGAAAGAAAGAGGCCATGTTGGATTTGGATTTCTTGTGAGTGAGATTCTAAGGAAGAAGGGTGTAAGACTAGGAGCGTGTAAGAGCATAACTAGTTATAATTATGTTCTTAGAAAGGAAAAGAAAAGAAAGGCAAGAGTCATTGGGGATTTGAGTCAAGGTGAGGGCAGTTCTCAAGCTACTAGAAGGCAAAAATCAACCATAGTCTGTGAAGATCTCAACCTACCCGTACCAAATTTAGG
The DNA here is from genome assembly GCF_003576645.1 of Ipomoea triloba. NCBI lineage: Eukaryota > Viridiplantae > Streptophyta > Magnoliopsida > Solanales > Convolvulaceae > Ipomoea > Ipomoea triloba. The sequence goes on from NC_044921.1 coordinate 26,967,766, forward strand.
GGGAACCGGTTGGAAATTGCTGTTTGTGGTGACAATATTGTGGAAGGAAACATGGCAGCCGAGAATGAACAAAGAGCTAATCTTGACCATGTATTTGAGAGTGTTAGTCTTAATACACCAAGTGAGGGTCAAGGATAAAAAAATGAGGAAACATTTGTTGATGGAGAGTCATTTGGAGTGGGAACTGATGGAGATAATGCAACCGGGCATGAAGAAAATGTGGCTACAAGAGAGCATGTTGCAGAGCCACATGTTGAGGAAGTTAGAGTGGCAGTTGTAGAGCCAGTTGTAGAACTTGTTGAAAGATTAGTATTTGGTGAGGTGGTGGTTAAATGTAGGTGGTTTCAAACAAATAAAACGAAGAGTCAAGATTCTCCGAGTATCGGTCTCAAAGGAGGTAATGCGGAAGATTGCATAGCTTTTAATCAAGTGAATGCATAATGGAATATACGAGGTTGTCAAGGGGCATAGAGCAAACATTTGTTGGTGGAAAGTTTGATCAATTGAAGTAAACAATAGAAAGATAACAATTGTAATAAACAAGGGAATGAATCCTGCTAAGTTATGATGCCTCATGGTGTGACTTAAGCAAGGGAAGATTGATTCAACTACTTTGGCTATTCAAGGGTGTGATCTCACAATCCTTTTCCACAAATAGTGTACTAAGGCTCTCTAGCTTAGGAATACTTGTTAGGTAACCAAAAGCTTTAGAGGCATTTTATCAAACACTTAGGTTTCACTCCTTCCTACTAATCTACACCTAGATTTCCATAGGATCTATGATTGCAAAAGTTAACCTCGCCACTAATCACTACTCATGATTAGATCAAGGCCTCAATCTTCAAAGAGATTGGCCAAATCTTCTTAGAATCAAACCAAATCAACAATCAAAAAGCAAGAATAGATTTCCAAAATAGAATGAATCAACTTCCATAATTAGAATTGAAGATGCACACTAGGCAAGCATAACATCACACAATTCAATCCCCAAAAGAAATTAGCTACTCATCTTCATGCAATTGAAATCACAAAAATCTAATTCAAAATAGAGTAATGTAAATTGCAATTGGAATGAAATAAAAGCTAGACTAGGATTAGGATTCACCTAGTAGAAATGAAATACAATCTTCAAATCATCTTCTTCTTTAATCTATCAAAATTGGAATCTAATCTAGAATTGCTCTTTCTCTCTCTAAAGTGCTCTCTAATAAGAATGCTAATCTAAGAAATGTAAAATCTGAAAAATGATCCCCCTCTCTGGAAATTTCTAGCTACATCCTTTAAATAGCTTCCCCAAAACTACCCCTTCACTTAGAAGTTCCGCACTCTTGTCCATGCATGGAGCCCCGGTGTGGATCAGTACTGGAAACGATTCACGCCAGTTCCACGTGTGGGTGGACCTCCTAGTCCATCCTGGGACTTCTTCTTCGCTCTGATTGCTCATTACGCCCTTATGCTTTGCCCAATAGCTCCCGGGACTTGTAAACATTCTAAAACACCAAAGAAATAGCTTTGCACGAGACCTACGCATTAGAGCATAAAATGCCATAAGTTATTCACAAAAGAACGCTATTCACTATTAGTTAATCCCAATTTAGACCCTAATTCCTAGTTATCTTGGGTGCTTATCACTAGTTGTAGAGCCAGTGAGGGAGCCAGTTCACGTAGATGTTGAGGAGCAAGTTGAGAACCTTGTTAATTCTCAAACTGCCAACTTGGGCCGTTTTGAAAATGAAATGGCAAATAGCTTTGAGGAATTCAAAACCACTTTAGATAAACTCAAAAATGCTATGGAATATTAGAACCATGCATTTGGTGAAAAATTCCAAGTCTTGAATGACAAATTTGTTAACATGGAAAGAAAAATGGCTCCAATTAATCCGACATTCAGGGAGGAAGTCAATGCTTTGAAAGTGGAATTGAATCTTGCAATTCTAAAGGAGAAATCTACCATGGTCGAAGTAATCCGAGCTCAAAAGGATGATATTACAAGATTAAAGGGCATGTACACCCACCAAATGGAGCAATTCGAGAAGGTGAGAATCACATTGGTTGAGCATGGCAAGGCACACGATGCTGAAATACAGAAGTTGAGAGAAGAAGTGGCAGTCGTGTACGGTACTTGTGACTCCATGGCCACAGTTTTACAAGATGTTCTTAAAGAGTTGAAGGAGCTCAAAATAATCAAGTTGAAAATGTTTCTCTTGCTCGTGAGATTCGCACTCAACAAAAGGGTGATGCCAATTTCTTCCCAAAGATCTTAGATGATGCCAAAACAAGGGGAAGAATAGTCAATCCGTTTGGATGTTTGGAGGTTCAAGCAACAGCATGGGAGCATCATCAAAGGGGAAGGTATAACACCCACATTTAAAACCTTTACTAACCCCTCAGGAAATGTGTTTTCTACTTAGACAGCACCCAAGCAAGCTAGTCAACCCGAAGCACCAAGGGTGACCGAACAAGAATGAGAGGATAAATGGTGGATTTATTTGCACAACAATTTGGTATAATGCATGATGCCATCCTATACAAAGAAGGAAGAATCCCAAGGGAATTTGCAAAATGGTATCTTCACGATGTATTTCCTGCGAATGATATACGTGATGCCGCGGAGTGCTACAAGCAAGGGTGTGTGTATCAAAAATTCTACCATTCAGATGATAAAGGAAACTTTGATAAGCTAAGGAAGAGGATTAATGCTATGCTGGGTATTTAAATCCTCTTGATCCTCTAGTATTAATTTTTGTGTAAATATATGAATATTATGCCTCTTGGTTCGAATGTTTATGATGACATGGTTTATAATATGATGGTCTATTTTATTTAGTTTTGTGTGTTATGACTTAAAATTTGACTTAAAAATTGTAACATGCATGTTGGTTGAAAAAAATTAAAATTCTAAAAAGAATTAACCCAACTATTGCATATCTCACGAAATGTCAAATTAAATTAAGCCATAGGTCAAAATTTTATGTACACTCATCTAATTGGCTAGTCAAAATAAAATTGAAAAATAAAATTAGTTGATTTCCAGACTAAACCAAACATGATTGAGTATAGGTTTTGACATCATCAAAAAGGGGGAAATTGTTAGGAATAAATTGTAATAGTTTTGATGAGCCAAATTGTAATTTTAGAAATTCCCTATTTTATTTTTAGAGTATAGCTATTTCACCGGAAGTCAAAATTATGACTTAGAATGATACGAATTATTGTAAAATAGAGTTCACCATGTCATGATACTTGTAAGTCATTTGCTTCCACTACAACACATGAGATCTAGTAGAGTAATGGAGAAGACCCAAATATCTTTACAAGAAAAAACAAGTTCAAAACTCAAGCTTAGTAATTTTATTTTTAAGCTTAAGCTTGAGGTAGAAGAGGAAGTTGTCGTGTAAGTTGGGAAAAAGAAGACTCAAGGTCAAAGGTCAAATGAAGACCAAAGAAGAGTGGAAGTTTGGAGTGTCTAAAGCTATACCATAGGCTATCAAAGGCGAAGTATGATCAAATATATTGTTTTGATCTTAAAAATCAATGAGTTATATGAAGCATTGGCTAGAGACTTGAGTATTATATCTACTAGTCTAAAGTTTGAATCCCACTCATATTATTTTAGTCTTTGGAGTCTAAGTTTGGAGACCAAGTTTTGACATGACTAGCAAGGAGTGGAAGTCAAAGTCTACATTCCATTTATATCCATGAGAAGAACTTTGTACTGGAATTTGGGAGTGTAAGTGGAGTTTTGGGGTGGAAGTTTGGCAAGGCTTTTGGCACGTGGACTGCACTTCCATCTACATGTGTGAAGATCAAATTGAAAGGACTTGGAGTTTATGTTGGGGTGGAAGTTTGGATTTTAATAACACTTAGCCAAATTTCAAATGCCACATTTTTAAGACCAATATGTGAAGCTAAAAACCAGATCAGATTAAAATTAAGATGGTGATTTTATAAAGATAATTATCAAAGCTCACGCAAGAATCACCTGGAAAATATTTTGGAAGATCAACTTGCAAAAAATCAAATCAAGATTGCAACAAAGTCAAAAATATCAAGCTCTGAAGGTAACAAAGTAAAAGATTGAAGGTTATAAGTTTCAAGAATCAATCAAGCCGAATTAGAACACTTTTGAGCAAATTGTAGAGGTAATTTTTCAAAAATTACTAGAGGCATTAAATGCTGCAGATCAAGTTGGCAAGGCTATCAGATCAAGTTGGCAAGGCCATCAGATCAAGTAAACGTTTAAAATTTGAATTTTCACAACGAGAAAATAACTTTTTTGAGTTATAAAAAGTCCAAGAAGACTTGAAGACAAGAACAACACTTACAATGGTCACAACTTGCAAACGACGAGAATGAGAATCACAAACCAAGAAAAATACAAGTACTAATATTGAGCTATACACGAGAGAAAATCAAATCTTAGAACAGAAATCTTTATTTCTTGTAAAAATATTTCTACTGAGTGTAGAAAGAGAGATAGTAGCAAGGAGTTGTAAAATCCTTGGTTGAGTGTAGCTGTGTGCGAGACACTCGGAGGAACTAAGTGTAGCTTTGTGCGAGACACTTGGTTGGTGTAGGGTGTAGCTGGGTGCGAGACGCTCAGGAAGTGATTGGTGACAGGATGCAGTATTGTGTAGGGTTTGATTCGTCAAAAGATATTTGTGTTAAAACGGAAAGTCTATGACTCCCCGAGTGTCGGTCTTGAAGGAGGGACGTGGAGGTGTGTCAAGCGTTCGGGAGTTTACTTGATTGGATCATGCATAGGATTTGAGTGTGGTGAATGGTGGATTTGTGAGTGAGAGTAGTTCATTTGGTTGATTTGAGTGTAGGAGAGTAGTAAAGTAAAAGTGATTTTGTGAATCTGTAAAAGGGGTAGGGATTGGATAGTGTTCATGAATATTGCATAGTGGAGTGTCTAAGGTCAAGGATTAGGATTGCTAGGATATTGTCTATTCAAGAGTGTGTTGTCTTAGTCTTTTTCCACCTTGTGTACTAAGGCTTCTTTGACTTAAGAGTGCCTTCAAGCATCCAAAGTTGTAAGAGGAATTTTATCAAACACTTTAGCTACACACTATCCTACTATTCTTAAGAAGTCCATAGGAATTATGATTGTGTCAAGCTTCAAATCCTAACTCTAATCAAAGACATGAAAGAGTCAAGAGCTCAATCTCTCATCTAGATTGGCCAAATCCAAACAAGATCTCATCAAAACAACAATCAATAGATAAGAATAGATAATCCATCAACACAAACTCATAGATCCAAGATATAGAGATAAGATCATCACACAAACAATATTCAATCACACAATCCAAATCCCTAGACTAAACTAGCTACTCATAGTATGAAATGCAAACAAAAGCTAATTTAATCCAAGAACAAGATAGCTAAAATTATAGAAATGAAATACAGATCACCTAAAGAGAAGAAGATCTTCAATCCAAGCTTGTTGTCTTGCTACAATGGAGATTGATCTAATCTAAAAAGCTAAGAAAAATGTAGAAAGTTCTCCAAAGGAAAAACTAAGAAAAGGAAAACTAAATTTCTGGAACTTCCTCTGAAAATTCATCAAAGGGGTCTTAATAGTCTCCGAAATGACAACCCTAGCTGAAATTCGCGCATCACCGTCTCCACGCCTCTCACACGCGTGTGAGCGTGCGTGGGAAGCTTCTGGAAAGTTTTCACGCCTGCTCACACGCGTGTGGCCTTCCAGTTTAGTCCTCCGGGGCTCCGCTCTTGCCTGGTTTGCTCTTTAAGCTCAACTTTTGGTCCTATTTGCTCCCGTGGCTCCTGTTTTACTTCTTTTAAGCTAAAAGTAGTTTTTGTGCATCAGTTAGTGATTTTCAAGCATTTACGCACATAATTTACCAAGTAAGGATGCTATAGACGCGATAAAACACCCTAAAATGTGCCTGAAATAAGGGTATCTCGGAGTCTTATCAATTGGGTAGCACTAGTGTTTCACTATTTGTATCTAGGTGAACGAGATACTTACATATAAATCACTAGGAAGATTACACCACCTCTGAACCACTGTAAATCTCTCTCTCTCTCTATTTACTTTACAACACTTTACTTTGCATATTTAACTCACTAACCCATTTCATACTGTGCTGATTTATCTATCTGGGTTTGTGTGTTCCCACGTTTGCATTTGAACCAAACTTTGCATACTCGCTATTTGAGCTATTTCAGGATATTCCATGGTGTTGCATGTGAGATATCTCTTTAATTTTACGTGTTTTTTATTTAAAGCACTTTACCGTTCCTATATTCCGTTGCGTATTTCAAGTTGAATTTATTCAATTGGAATTATTTTGTTTAAGTGTTATAAAGTTTTAAAATTCTTAGAAAAGTCTATTCACTCCCCTCTAGACTTTTCACCATCCAATCGGGACCAACACACCAAACCCCTTTTCTTCTTAGCTTGAAAAGGCTAGTGGTCGACTGACTTCTCAAGGAAGGGTGACCGGTAAGCTCCCGACAATAACTGCAACACCATCTTTTTCTTCTAAGGCCTGAAAAAGTCAGTCGTCAATCGATTTCTCAAGGAAGGGCGACTTGGTCAGCTTCTGACTGAAACACTAAACTCCATTTTTCCTTGGCCTGAAAAGGCCAGTGATACAATCGGCTTTCCACAAATGTTTTTAATCTGAACTAATGAAGAAATTTTATGACTCGAGCTAAGTAATATACCAACTATGGCGACTTAGTGCCTACATCGAATAAGAAAAAGATAATGGCTATATTATACTACTAATAGAACTTCTTCAAATGTTGGGCATTCCACGTTCTCTCCACCTGCCTGCCATTATAGTTTCTAATCGGTATGTGCTCGAGGAGACCATTTCTGAGATCTTATAAGGTCCTTCCCATTTTATGGCCAACTTTCCTCCCTCGGTGGGTTGACTGGCCTCCCGATCCCTTAGGACTAAGTTGCGCACTTGAAAGTGCTTAACCTTAGCCCGTTTATCCTGATACCGCTTAACCGCCTGCTGGTACTCGGCCATTCGGGCGTATGTGGCGTTACACCTTTCTTCTAAGAAATTCTTCTCAATTTGCAAGCTTTCCTCACTTCTTTCATCTTTATACAACATTATTCTTCGACTGGGCACCTGGAACTTAGTCTGGACTTTAGCCTCGAACCGAAATGCTAAAGCGAATGGTGTTTCCGCAGTCACCCGGCGAGGAGTCGTCAGGTAGGTCCAAAGGACCTTTTCAAGCTGCTTGACCCAAGTACCGTCCAGCTCTTCTAATCTTTTCATTAGTCCATCCAGCAAAGTGAGATTTAGGTTCTCGATCTGTCTATTCGACTGTGGGTAGGCGACAAAAGCCTTAGTATGTCGAATGCCATGCTGAACGCAAAATGTTGGAAACGACCGGTTATCAAACTGTTGGCCATTGTCGGTGACTAACTCCTCGGGCAATCCAAATTGACAGATAATATTCTTCCAAATAAATAGGAAACACTGATACTCAGTGATGGTTGTCAGTAGCTTAGCTTTTGCCCACTTAGTGAAGTAGTTTACTGTAACACCCCGTAAATTCGTTCAAGCCTTTCGATTCATTAATTAATTCCTTGGGCAATTTAATTATTCTAATTGGGCTAATTCTTTCAATTTAATATATATACACTTATATATATATATATTCATGAGCCTAATTTAATTATTCTAATCAAGAGCCCAATTAATTGAATTATTCTTGTAAGGGATTTTTATTCAATTTGGATCCTTACAATAGTTGTAATTAAATATTCCTACAAGCCCAACTTATTGATCTTATATTATATAATGTTCCTAAGACATTTCTATGGGCTTCCTTGATTCTAATTCCTATATTAATTATAAGGGGTGAATTCATTAGCCCAATTTGCTAGTCTTGTATATATATAATTAATTCTTGTAGCCATCATATTATATACTTAAGCCCAACTCATATTAAAGTCTTACACCCTAAATATTGTATGTATTCTTAGTATATAATTTGGAAGATCAAAACCCCTAAAAGCTTTCACTCTTCTTCCTCCCTCTCTATCACTTACACGCCATTTTCCATTCCTCTTGCACCAAAATTGATCTCCATTTCCCTACAAGTTTTCAAGTAAAGATTGCTCTTTTATGCTTGCTTAGGAGTAGGTAAGTTCATCTAGCTAAGAATCCATCTTGTATTTTGTGTTTTTGATAGTCTTTTAAGCATATTCTTATAATGTTCTTTTGGGGTTCTTTGGGTAAAAGATGATCAAGGTGAAGGTGGGGCTTTGTGATCTTGCTTAGGGCTTGTTGGAGTTGGAGAAAGCTATTCGAGGTAACCACTATGTCCATCAAAACTATTTTTATTCACTCCTATTCTATATGATGTTCTTGGTGTTGGAAATCCTGAAAATTCCTTGTGATTAGCCTATTTTGTTGAATCTATTTGTTGGATTTCATCTTGATCTTTTGATTAGTGTTGTATGATCATTGATGGTTTGGATTTCCATGTCTTTGGCCTCTAAATTGGATGAAATGTTGGTGTATTGGGTCTGATTTTTGCTCTCTGGAAATACCTTTTTTTCGTGTCTGCTTTGCATTCTGGAACTGGGAGTTGGAGTTGACCTTGCGGAGGTCCTCGGCGGCACAATGTAACCCGCCGGGGAGTTCCGCAAGGCCAAGGCGGTTGGGTTGAACGGAGAGTGGTGTTCCGTTGAGGCAGTCCGCCTCCTTCCTGCGGAGGAGTGCGGCGGAAGACGGTGTTCCGTCAGTGTGTTCCGCAAGTACTCTGGGAATCTGCTCCCAGAGGCTGTTTTTGTGATGTTGTTGTCTGTTGTTTCTCCTTTGTTCCTGATTATTGTTGGATTGTTTTGTGGAGTATTTTACCATGTCTTTGGAGTATTTATCCATGCCTTTTGTTGGGTATTTACTACCTTGTCTTGGAGATTTATTCGTGTCTTTGGTTTCCCTTTTTGTACTCTTGGTCTATTGATTCTTGATATTCATTTACCTGGGAGTTTGTTTGTGTTCATAGATGAGATGAACACTTTGTTTGGTTGTTTTGGGCTGAGGTTGGAGTATGAGTATGTGATGTTGGTTTGTTGGTATCATTGGAGTTTGTTGGGTGAACTATATGTGCTACTATTGTTGGTATTCGGGTTCATTACCCCTGTGATTGGGTTCATTACCCCCGTGATTGGGTCGATGACCCCTGTGATTGGACTTAGGTCCCTGTGATTAGACTACGGTCCCTGTGATTGGGTTCATTACCCCGTGATTGGGTTCATTACCCCCGTGATTGGGTCGATTCACCCCTGTGATTGGACTTCGGTCCCTGTGATTGGGTTTTTACCCCTGTGTACTTGGCTTTTGTTTGGGGTCGGGTTCGATATGATGATTGGTGTGAGGTTTGGTGGTTGGTGTTGGGTTTTCTTTCGGTTCTTTGGTTGTGAGTCCTTGTTTATTTGGTTGATACCTCGTTGTTCTCGATTATGGTTGATCATTCCTTATACTTGTGTTCAGTTGGTACCTCGGTTATGACTCGTTGTTGTCTTATGCTTTCATCGTTGAGTTTTGGCTTTATTCGAATGAGTTTTGGCTTATGATTTGTTCAGCTTATTGTTGTTGAGTATCCGTTTTGAACTATTGTACAGTTTGTTGGTGTTTATATTCTATATGGGTGTGTAAACCTATTTATAAGCTTACGTATATCTATATCTCCTTGCGGGTGTGAATGGTGGTTGCTTAGCATTCTTTTGCTAATGGTTCTTTGCGTGTTTTCCAGGTTTGGAGTAGTCTATGCGAGAGCGCGCTAGAGTTTCTCTATCTGAGGATGCGTAGACTTAGTTATGATGTTAGACTTTGAGTTGTTGGGCCTGTGTGCCTTGAGATATTATTATGATATACTCTTGATTAGTCTTTTGGGTATTTTTGGATAATTATGGATTATGTTTGAGGATTTATTCTGGATTATTTATATGACAGCTTAGTTTATCTTTATGTTTAGCCTGTGCATCTAGGCTGTGCTTATACCTAGATGTGGCATGACGCCCTTAAGTTTTAAATTCGCTTCCGCTACGTTTGGTTTTGGTTGAGATAGGCAGCTGTTGTGCTAAGTTTTATCTATCTCAGCCTGTGTGAGGTTGGGGTGTCACAGTTGGTATCAGAGCCTGTGTTGAGGTCTAAGTAGGAATCTTAGGGTTGTGATCTGAGACTCTAGGACTTGATCAGTAGCAATTAAGATGTTTAAGAGTTCTAAGATGTGTGAATTCTAGGCCGCGCGGTGAGGACTCATTTACTTGCTTTTGTTTATGCTTTGCCGGTTGTTTGTTGTTTGCTTGTCGTGAGCTCGTTCTCACTTGTTTCCTTGCGTGTTTGGTTAAGGCCGACCGCAGCGTTCTGTCCGCTTTCTGTTAGTTTTCCCCCTCTTCTAGCGATCATGGTGCCGCCACGTAGACGCGAGGACTACCCGAAAGCGCCAATCGTGGAGCAGCTGATGCAGAATCTTCAGCAGCTGACGCAGATCACCCAGCTACTCGGAAACGCGATGGTTCAGAATAACCAGCGCGGGCAGCCAGACTTGGTTCGGAGGGTGGCAGGGCAGCACCCACCTTTCTATGCTGGAGAGGAGGACCCCGCGGTCCTTGAAGAGTGGATCCGAGCTTTCGACAAGATCCTCGAGGCAGTAGAGTGCCCACCTGGTCGCCAGGTGGAGATGGCGAGCTTCTACCTGAAGGAGGAGGCTGATCTATGGTGGGTCCACGGCGGCCCGGTGATGCGCCAGGAGCCCGGTTTCGGGTGGGAGACGTTCAAGGACCGGTTGAGGGCTCGCTTCTACCCGGCCCACGTCAAGGCGGCGATGCAGGAGGAGTTCTTACACCTTCACCAGGGGACGAGGACCGTACAGGAGTACCACCGACGCTTTCTGGAGTTAGCCCGCTTCGCGCCGACCCTAGCCCCGACCGAGGAAACACGGATTGAGCGGTTCGTGGCTGGTCTGAACCTGGAGACGCGCATGGCCTTAGTGGTGTTCAAGTTCCAGACGTTGAGCGAGGCCTATAGCAGCGCTGCCGACCATTATCGAGTGCTGTGTATCCGTCGAGGGGTTCAGGACCGCTCCAAGCGGCCAGCAGAGGGTGGAGCTCCAGACTCCAAGAGGCACCGACCCGGGGGATCCGGCATGAGAAGAAGCTTCCAGCAGGGTGGCTCTAGCCACGGCGGTGGATCTCGCCCCAGCTTTGGGCAGGGGTCAGGTGGCGAGGGAGTTCGTACCCGGCACTTCCACTGCAGGCGTTGCGGGAAGGACCACCCGGGGCGCGACTGTGAGGGTCAGTTGGTGGAGTGCTTTAGCTGTGGTCTGCGAGGTCATCGAGCTTACGAGTGCGCAGCCAAGAAAGGAGGTTCATCCCAATCCAGACCGAGCACGGCTCAGGGAGCCCAAGCAGTGGCCCGACCATCCCGAGAGGCTGTGGGTAGCGGGGGTAGCCGGCCAGGTGGAGGCCAAGAGCAGCAGGCTAGGCCGCAGCAGAAGAAGATCTTTGTGATGGGCCGCACCCAAGCCGAGGCGAGTGGACTTGAAGAAGGTAACCCCCGAGTTTAATCTTTTAGTTGCGTGGTTTAAGTGCTTTCCGAGTTTTCCGTTAAGTGTTTTAGTTAGTCGAACCGTTAAGTGAACCTTAGGCGACCTTTCGATAGTTAGGGAGCTTTAGGTAACGTTTCGTTAAGGGTTTGAAGACTCGGTTTTATGTTAAGTGGTTGGATCGTTCGTGAAGACAAAACAAAGGAGCAAGATGCAAAGGAAAGGGAAAAAAAGAGCCTAAAGACCTAGCTAATGTCCACAAGGGGACTCAAACCCGCGCCTAACGCATAGCAACAAAGGAACCACGCCAACCAGCTACAATGATTCGTAGTGTTCCAGTCACAAGACTCTGCTTTTATTTCTAACGTTCAAGTGGTGACCATGCGGTTGGGAGGAACGGATCAAAGGGCTCCGTGGGAGCACTCCGCGAGCACGTGCGGAGCAAGATAACGGTGGAACGTGTTCCGTCAGAGAGCTCCGCCGAGGAGAGCGTAGCAGTGAAGCGGCCCGAAGCCTTCCGCGAGCGTGGTCCGCACGGTCGAGGGTGCATGCGTCTTTTCCAGTTTTAAGCGAGATATAACCCTAACCCTCCCCGTCTTTCCTCTCCGCTACATTCTTTTTCTTCTTCCCGCAAACAGAGAGCAAACGGCAGCAGAACGCCCAGGTCCGCCGATCTCGTCCGCCAAGTCCGCGACTCTTCTTCCGGCGACAGCAACAGCGCACGCACACCCGTCAACCCGGTCCGCAAGTTTCCGCAAGGGGTCCGCAGTTTGAGCATTGTCGACCTAGTTCACGGCAGCCAAGTTCGATCCTCAACAACCACGACAATGTCAAGAAGAAATCAAGCCGAGGTAGGAGAAGGCTCAAGCAACATTCGCTACAATATAATCGATGGTAAAGCTCTTGACCCGCTACACTTTTCGCCCGAAATCGTGAATATGCTAAATTTTCAAGGCTTATTGAACATGTTCTTGCGGATTGAGAATATTGTGTATCCCAACTTGGTCAATCAGTTTTATCAGAATATGAAGGTTAAGACTACTAACCAAGTGCCCGTGCTCACTTCGATAGTGAAGGGCGTAAGGATTTCTTTCGACCCGCCTAAGTTGGCTAGGTGGCTTAACTTGCCGTTGGGAGGTGTTAACGAGTATGAGCGTAATGCTTGGGTTGAGACGCAAGATGTGGGTTTTCGTGATTATCTGAGGTACATGTTGGGGCCGAATGAGAACGTTGCTTTGGATACACGCCCCGATAAGCACAATCTGACGGGTGAACAGAGGATTCTGACTTTGTTGGTTGGGGAGAGTTTGTTGCCTAATCGGAACAACAGCCGACAGGTTACATCCATAGAGTGCGCCTTTGCGTACTTTCTGAAGCACCGAGTGAAGTTTGACTTGCCTACCCTGATGATCTTGCACATGGATTTCTGCAAGACAGTTAAGAGGCGCAACCGGCTATATGGGATGGTTTTGAGTTGGTTATTTCAGCAGAGGAGGGTCAGTGTGACCGGGGAGTTGGCCAGGCAGCCGGTTCATAGCGCATTTAATGCGCCGAGTCTGCAGTTTTCTGGACTGTTCCAGGTGGAGGGAAATGAGTACATCACCGCTCACGAGCTGAGTAGGATGCCGGCCGCCGAGAGCAGAGAGCTGATTGAGCGCTATCACATTCCACACAAGAGGTTGCGAGGGTTAGTCGCGCCTCAGCAGGCTGAGCAGGCAGGTGGGGACGAGGGAGATGATGAGTCCGAGGAGGAAGCCGAAGAGGAAGAGCCAGTGGGTGAGGCTGACCTGGAGCACCGGAGGAAGGAGCAGCATGATCCCTTAGCTCCTACGCCACCAGTTGGCCCTGTACTCCGACAGCTGCAGGAGATGCAGCGTATGGTTGAGGCGAGGTTCGATTCGTTAGATCTGAGAGTGGATCGCGGCTTCCAGCGTCTGGGCTTCATCGAGAACAAGCTTGGCATTGAAGTGCCACCGGAGTATCTACCGTCTTATCAGCAGCAGTATCCCTACCCTTACCCGTACCCTTATCCTTATCCACCCCACGGTCCCGGCAGTTCTTCTCAGGGAGGCCAACCAGGTTAGTTAATAGTTTTCTCGTTAGTGTTAGCTCCGTAGTAGAAATCCGGTAGTATAGATAAGTAGTTTAGTTTATGTCTGTTTTGCATGCTAGTTTGGGTTGGGTAAGTTAGGAGTTTAGTTGCATGTTAGTCTGTTCTTGAGGTTAGGAGTAGTTGAGCAATCGTTTCTTTTCAATCTTTCGTTGAATCTCCGTTTCCTTTGAATCGTTTCGTTTCAAGTTCCCGTTAGCTTTGAGCTTCGGGGACGAAGCTCCTTTTAAGGGCGGTAGAGTGTAACACCCCGTAAATTCGTTCAAGCCTTTCGATTCATTAATTAATTCCTTGGGCAATTTAATTATTCTAATTGGGCTAATTCTTTCAATTTAATATATATACACTTATATATATATATATTCATGAGCCTAATTTAATTATTCTAATCAAGAGCCCAATTAATTGAATTATTCTTGTAAGGGATTTTTATTCAATTTGGATCCTTACAATAGTTGTAATTAAATATTCCTACAAGCCCAACTTATTGATCTTATATTATATAATGTTCCTAAGACATTTCTATGGGCTTCCTTGATTCTAATTCCTATATTAATTATAAGGGGTGAATTCATTAGCCCAATTTGCTAGTCTTGTATATATATAATTAATTCTTGTAGCCATCATATTATATACTTAAGCCCAACTCATATTAAAGTCTTACACCCTAAATATTGTATGTATTCTTAGTATATAATTTGGAAGATCAAAACCCCTAAAAGCTTTCACTCTTCTTCCTCCCTCTCTATCACTTACACGCCATTTTCCATTCCTCTTGCACCAAAATTGATCTCCATTTCCCTACAAGTTTTCAAGTAAAGATTGCTCTTTTATGCTTGCTTAGGAGTAGGTAAGTTCATCTAGCTAAGAATCCATCTTGTATTTTGTGTTTTTGATAGTCTTTTAAGCATATTCTTATAATGTTCTTTTGGGGTTCTTTGGGTAAAAGATGATCAAGGTGAAGGTGGGGCTTTGTGATCTTGCTTAGGGCTTGTTGGAGTTGGAGAAAGCTATTCGAGGTAACCACTATGTCCATCAAAACTATTTTTATTCACTCCTATTCTATATGATGTTCTTGGTGTTGGAAATCCTGAAAATTCCTTGTGATTAGCCTATTTTGTTGAATCTATTTGTTGGATTTCATCTTGATCTTTTGATTAGTGTTGTATGATCATTGATGGTTTGGATTTCCATGTCTTTGGCCTCTAAATTGGATGAAATGTTGGTGTATTGGGTCTGATTTTTGCTCTCTGGAAATACCTTTTTTTCGTGTCTGCTTTGCATTCTGGAACTGGGAGTTGGAGTTTTTTCGTGTCTGCTTTGCATTCTGGAACTGGGAGT
Source organism: Ipomoea triloba (assembly GCF_003576645.1). Taxonomy (NCBI): domain Eukaryota; kingdom Viridiplantae; phylum Streptophyta; class Magnoliopsida; order Solanales; family Convolvulaceae; genus Ipomoea; species Ipomoea triloba. Next base: position 26,982,767 of record NC_044921.1, read on the forward strand.
TGGAGTTTTTTCGTGTCTGCTTTGCATTCTGGAACTGGGAGTTGGAGTTGACCTTGCGGAGGTCCTCGGCGGCGAACTGGGAGTTGGAGTTGACCTTGCGGAGGTCCTCGGCGGCACAATGTAACCCGCCGGGGAGTTCCGCAAGGCCAAGGCGGTTGGGTTGAACGGAGCGTGGTGTTCCGTTGAGGCAGTCCGCCTCCTTCCTGCGGAGGAGTGCGGCGGAGGACGGTGTTCCGTCAGAGTGTTCCGCAAGTACTCTGGGAATCTGCTCTCAGAGGCTGTTTTTGGGATGTTGTTGTCTGTTGTTTCTCCTTTGTTCCTGATTATTGTTGGATTGTTTTGTGGAGTATTTTACCATGTCTTTGGAGTATTTATCCATGCCTCTTGTTGGGTAATTACTACCTTGTCTTGGAGATTTATTCGTGTCTTTGGTTTCCCTTTTTGTACTCTTGGTCTATTGATTCTTGATATTCATTTACCTGGGAGTTTGTTTGTGTTCATAGATGAGATGAACACTTTGTTTGGTTGTTTTGGGCTGAGGTTGGAGTATGAGTATGTGATGTTGGTTTGTTGGTATCATTGGAGTTTGTTGGGTGAACTATATGTGCTACTATTGTTGGTATTCGGGTTCATTACCCCTGTGATTGGGTTCATTACCCCCGTGATTGGGTCGATGACCCCTGTGATTGGACTTAGGTCCCTGTGATTAGACTACGGTCCCTGTGATTGGGTTCATTACCCCGTGATTGGGTTCATTACCCCCGTGATTGGGTCGATTCACCCCTGTGATTGGACTTCGGTCCCTGTGATTGGGTTTTTACCCCTGTATACTTGGCTCCTGATTTGGGGTTGGGTTCGGTGTGAGGATTGGTGTGAGGTTTGGTGGTTGGTGTTGGGATTTTTCTTTCGGTTCTTTAGTTGTGAGTCCTTGTTTACTCAGTTGATATCTCGTTGTTCTCGATTATGATTGATTGTTCCTTATACTCGTGTTCAGTTGGTATCTTGGTTATGACTCGTTGTTGTCTTATGCTTTCATCGTTGTGCTTTGGCTTTATTCGAATGAGTTTTGGTTATGCTTCGTTCAGCTTATTATTGTTGAGTATCCGTTTTGAACTGTCGAACAGTCTGTTGGTGTTTATATTCTATATGGGTGTGTAAACCTATTTATAAGCTTACGTATATCTATATCTCCTTGCGGGTGTGAATGGTGGTTGCTTAGCATTCTTTTGCTAATGGTTCTTTGCGTGTTTTCCAGGTTTGGAGTAGTCTATGCGAGAGCGCGCTAGAGTTTCTCTATCTGAGGATGCGTAGACTTAGTTATGATGTTAGGCTTTGAGTTGTTGGGCCTGTGTGCCTTGAGATATTATTATGATATACTCTTGATTAGTCTTTTGGGTATTTTTGGATAATTATGGATTATGTTTGAGGATTTATTCTGGATTATTTATATGACAGCTTAGTTTATCTTTATGTTTAGCCTGTGCATCTAGGCTGTGCTTATACCTAGATGTGGCATGACGCCCTTAAGTTTTAAATTCGCTTCCGCTACGTTTGGTTTTGGTTGAGATAGGCAGCTGTTGTGCTAAGTTTTATCTATCTCAGCCTGTGTGAGGTTGGGGTGTCACAGTTGGTATCAGAGCCTGTGTTGAGGTCTAAGTAGGAATCTTAGGGTTGTGCCGGTTGGGCTCCTATGGTAGCGACCCAGCTCAAGTAGGTCCACTCCCCATTTAGCGAAGTGAATGACAGTCATGACTAGAGTATAAAATGAAGGTGGTTGGGTATTCTTTTTTGCAAATGCCTGGCACATCGGACATTTCATGACTTCTTCTATGCAACCTTTCACCATGGTTAGCTAGTAATATCCCTAGATGACTAGTTTTCAGGCAAGCGTGTTGGCGCCTTGGTGGGCTGCGCAGATTCCTCTATGAGATTCTTACAGCACGGTCTTGGCCTCGTTGGGGAGCAAAAAGCGGAGCAAGGGACCACCTAAGGAATGTTTGTACAACCAGCCATCGACTACTTCGTAGAGCGGAGCTCTTCTCCGTATCTGGTTAGCCTCAGCCTTATCATCCGGTAACTCGCACTTGTCCTTGTACCTCATGATTTTAGCTATCTAGAACCACTCGGACTGTGTGATTGGGTTAGGGTATGTGTGATACGTCAAATATTTGGATAGTTATTTATAGTAAAAATTTATTATTTTATACCAAATTTGTATTTTATAGTAGTATGTGTGTAGTATTTATTTTTATAATTAATTAAGGATATATGGTAATATTAGCAACAGTATTGTATACACATGATTATATTGAGGTATATTATACTTAGTGTATATTATTATTATTAGTATCTTAATGGTATATTCATAGTACATGATAACTATATATATAATGGTGTATTTTAATAAAGTACACGGTATAATAATAATAATAATAATAATAATAATAATAATAATTATTATTATTATTATTATTATTATTATTATTATTATTACTATTACTATTACTATTACTATTACTATTACTATTACTATTACTATCTCTATTTTTTAAAACAATTATTATAGTCATTACAATCATCACTATTTTGATATGTGTATATATAATATAATATATATACTGTACGATAAATATATATGCATATGTATTATACGAATAACTATTAAGATTACTAAGTGGAATATTTATATTTAAAGATATATATATATATATATATGGATTAGCTTTGGATAAATATAATATATATATTATTTATTATGTATTAGTATCAATGTCGATTTAAAGGAGTCTAGGTACATTGTAGCATGTGGTCAAATATTAGGATAATACACCACAAAATCATTCTATCCTAATATTTCTAATTGTTATGATTTAACAATTAGTCTTATTAGTTTCAATTACGATTGGCTAGGAATTTATTGGCTAAATATTTCTTATTTCTTCTCATTCTTGGCCGAGATTACCAAGGAAAAAAATCATATCATCTCTCTTCTTCTTTTTCTCTCTTTGACCGATCATTCTAAGAAAAAAAAAGTTATTTTCATCAAGAGTTAGGACTTAGGACAATCAAGAATTCAAGAGGTGAAAACCTAGGAGATCAAGAATAGGCTTGAAAGGTCCTTGAAGATTTCTAAAGGAAGTTCATGTAAGTGTTTATGCCACTAAAATCTATATTTTCCCACTATGTTAAATATATGTATGGATTTTCTCATGATTTCATAAAATAAAATTATTTTTATATGTTGGTTGGAAATTTTCATTATGTGTATTGTTGTGAAAAAATTTTAGTTTGGATTTGATAAAATAAATAAATAAATATGATTTTCTTGGTAATATATATATATATATATATAGACACACACACACACATGTGGTATATGGACTTTTTAAAAAAATGTTGCATTTTAACTATTTTATTTATAGTTTTATGTAAAATAAGGATGTAAAATTCTAGTGTATTTCTACCAAAATATTGAAGTATGCCTATAATCTAATTTTTATGGTATAGTTTGTATTTACATAAAATTTATGATATGAGGGTTGTACGATATATAAATATATGTCGAATTTTGACAACTGTTATTTTATGAAATTATAAGGACTACTTGTTTTGGAAGAAATGATTATATATATAAATTGTTGATCTCAATATTATTATCATTAATGTATTTGAGTTGTGCAGTAGAATATGCATAAATTGTGAGATTTTATCTCAAAGTGGTGTGTGTGTGTATTAAATTTCTACCATTATTATTTTAATATTGAAGGGACGTCACTTATGGAATTTAGTTATTAGGTGAAACCCAACATTTGTAGTTGAGTAGTTAGGAATAGAAACATATCATGTCTCACTAGGACGTAATGTCCTGTTATTTTGAGGAGTGGATAGTGACGTAAAAGTTGTATCCACTAGGGTAAAATATCCTGTGAGGAGTAGTCAGTAGAAACATATCCTGGCTACTAATACTATTTACTACCCTTTGGGCCTGGAAATCAAGGATCTCTCGAAGTGGGAGTGTGTACCCTTTAACTTGAGAAGTATAATGCAAGCGAAGCTCGGAAAATGGACTAAAATTGGTAGGGCATGGAGCAAAACATGAGCTTAGTGAGCTAGTGAGAAATCCTGATTCCCTAGAAAAAGGCATGAGGGGTTGTTTTGGTGAAATGAGAAAAAATCTAACTAATGGCCACTCCAAGAGATAAGAATCGAGGCAAGCCATCTTGCTAGGGTTTGAGGCAACCATTGCACTGTTCTTCAAACAGGCATAGAGATCTACGTGAAATTGGTTGTCCCAACGAGATCCTAGAAGATCAGAAAATTGAGATGAGGTGAGCCACACTACTTGGATTCGGGTACCCATTGCACTGACCTTCGAAAAAGCATGGGGCTCCATGTGAAGTCGGGTGCCCAATGACATGATCCAATGGGGTTGAGAAGAAAGAGTGACCACCCAAGCCATAGTGGTGAGCGGTCCATGCCCCTACTCTCATTTACCTTTTACACTTAAGGGCTTTGGTGTAGGGTTAGACATTTGGTTAGAGTGTGCACATCGTTCCTACTAGGGGGATCGGCTTAAGGCCTTGGCAAAATAGAAAGTGAACTCCACATTGTGTTGCATGCTTGGAAAGGCGTGAATTGGTTTTCTTGTGCTTAAATTTGACCCTTTAGAGATTTTTGCTTCCATTGCATATTTTTAAATTGAATTGGCATGTGTTTAACATTTTTGGTAGATAGTGTGGGGGATTTTACCCTCTCTGGTCGGTAACACACGAGAATCGCTTGAATCGCTTGGACAATCAATTGATGAGAGTACAAGACTACTTTTGGCACTTAAGTGATTAGAGTTTAGATTGTGAATTCCTTGAGGACAAGCAATGGTTTAAGTGTGGAAACTTTGATAAGCGCCAAAAGTAGTTAGGAAAAGGGTCGGGCTGTGGACTTAAATGCAATGTTTTATGCCCATTTGTGATCAATTAATGCGTAATGAGCTTTGATGTGTTTATTTTTGCAAAACTCTACTATTTGTTGTGTTTCAAAGTCATTCCCGCAGGACAAAACAAGACCCGAGGCCAAAGGAAGGAACAACGTAGAAACGAAGCGTGTAGCAGAAGACCCACGCCCCTCTAACGCGTGGAGCTGGAGTGGAACAATTCTAGTGTGGTTCCACGCATGGAGCTGCCGTGGCTGGGCTCATTAAGTGCAATTTCGGGATTTGGCTTTGTGGAGACTATTTAAGGCGTTTAGATCTGATTTCTTTTTTTTTTTTTATGGGAATTCCACTCCTAGTTTAGATCTGATTTCTTTCTTCTTTCCTTAGGGGAATTTTCCCCCAATTCCTCAGTTATAGATCTTTAGGTAGGGAGTAGAATTAGATCTATAGTTTGCTTTTGAAATTGGAAGATTGAAGTGCAATAGAGATATATGAATTTAAGGAATTCGCTATAGAGATATATGAATATATATTATAAAATTTTATTTTATGAAAATATTTAAAACTATGCACGTATGGTAGTTTTAATATAAATAAATAAATAAATAAATACATACATACATACATACACACACACACACACACACACACACACATTATATATATATATATATATATATATAAATCCTTTATTTTATGAATAACTTTCGTATATATGTATATATGTATGTCTTAAACTTTGTACGGTTTTATTTATAAAACGGTTAAGTGCTTTAATTATAATTGTGTAAGGTAATGTATGTATATGTTTAAATTATCATCTATGTACATTATATGTATATGTGTACTATATGTATGTACCTAATTAATTATATATTATAGGACCGTATAAATACATTTATATATATACTATATCGTATGCGTAAGTAAATATATATGTATGTATGTTTACTTTAAAGTATATGTATATAGCTATTGTACCGTATTTATGTATTTATATATATGGTATTTATTGCAATTATATAATTATGTATATACTTATATGCACTGTATATCTAATTATGTGCATGTGGTATTTTATACGAATATATGATAAGCTCCCAAGAAACCTATATATTTGAGCATAAATAGGGGTGTTTGATAGCATTTTTAGCATCCTTATGTGATAATCTTATGAGATTTTGTGCTTTAAATTCGTTAACCACACACAATGTACACAATATTATGTGTTTTTATGAGCTTACCATGTTATTTTATCAATAAGGATCATTATAGTATACCCTACATCCCAGAGCAAATTCCAAAGTGTGGAAAGGGATTTTTATTTGCAATGATTATTTAAACCCGTTTTCCTTTGCTTGAGGGCAAGCAAGAAGTAAAGTGTGGAAACATGATAAGCTCCCAAGACACCTATATATTTGAGTATAAATAGAGGTGTTTGATAGCATTTTTAGCATCCTTATGTGATAATCTTATTAGATTTTGTGCTTTAAATTCGTTTTGTACAATTTGAGACATTTTAGAGGTCCGGGAGCCATTAGGAACAAGGAACGAGCGAAACGAGCAAACCGAACAAGACAGGAGCCCCGAAAGACCTAGAAAGGAGCATTCACGCGTGAAGGTCTCGTGAACAGTTTCCAGCAGCTGTCCACGTGAGCCTTCATGCGTGAAGGGGGCGTGAACGGGACACAGGAAATATTTTTACAGTGAAATTTCGGATACTATTTAAGGAGACTTGATAGAATTTCAGGGGAGGATCCCAATCCCAATCAAAAGCTCCATTTCTATTTCCATATACATTTCTTAGTTTTAGGTTAGTTTTAGATTTACATTTTCTCCTTGTAAATGAAGATTTGAAGCTTGGATTGAAGAACCCATTTCATTTACTAGGTGATTTCTATTTTAATCTTATCTATTTTTCTTATCTTGTTCTTAGATTGAATTAGCTATTGATCTTGAATTCTTGATTATGTGTGGCTAGTTTAATCTAGGGTTTAGATTGTGTGAAGCTATGTTGCTAGTGTGATGATCTTATTTCTTATTGAGGATTCAATTGCCTTGCTTGTTGGAAAATTATATTCTTATCTATTGATTGTTGTTTTGATGAGATGTTATATGGATTTGGCCAATCTATTGAGAGATTGAGTTCTTGACTCTATCATGATTTTGATTTGAGTTGAGATTGAAGCTTTGTGGCATTGGTAGGCTAGTGAGAAGCTAGTTTATCCCCCCCTTATCTTGTTCTTTATATTCACACACATATCCAAAAACCCAAAAAGAATACTATTACTCATATTATAAAGCTAATTTTATTTTTGTATCTTAATTCTAGTGCTAGATTCCTAATACTCTAATTCTTAGCCTTGCTTAATAATCTAAGGGTTGAGAGTATTATTTGTTAGTTTGGTGAGACATTTGTAGAGTTGGGATCTCAAAATCCAAGAGTCTACAAGGTAAGATCCTCTTTTGGACACGAAAGGTTCTTGAGTGATTCCTTGAGTGTGCACTTATTGCGGGAAGCAATCCGTGTACGCATCAGTTTGGTATCAGAGCTAAGTTCCTTTTTTTTTCTTTCTTATCTTTAAGTTCCTTTTTTTTTTCTCTTTATTCTATCATTCCTATCTTTAATTTCATATTTACTGTTGTTCCATTTCCTTTTTCCTTATACCCGTTACGTTCTTGCTTTATTCTATTATTGATATCTTAAAGTTCATATATACTTTTTCTTGCTACTTTAAATTTCATATATACTATTGTGTCTACCTTTTTTTTCTTTTTTTCTTTTTATTCATTTCATTATCCGTACTTTTACTCTTTATATTCATAGCTTTGATTTGGTGACCTTATAAAGGTTAGATACCATCAAGCTTCTTTTAATCTATTCTACTATTGTATTTTTAATTTAGTTGAAGTTTACTTTATTGGAGGTTTGTTAAAAAAAAAAAGAGAAAAAAAAAACAAAACAAAAAAAAGAGAAAAAAAAACAAAACAAAAAAAAGAAGAAAAACAAAACAAAACAAAACAAAAAGAGCAAAAAAAAAAAAGTAAAAAAAAAAAAAGAAGAAAGGATAAGGTTGGTTTGATTTTTAGTTTGAATTGTTGAATTTATATCTAAGCATTACCTGAAATTAATTGTGCTTTGTTTCTTTCTATCACATATACTTCTTCTACTTTCTTTGTTTTTTAAAAAAAAAAAAAAAAAAAAAACTACCTGTGTCAGTTTCAAACACACTCTGTGTCAGTTTCTACATCACTCTGTACATGCTATTTCCTACCTTTCGTGCTTACTGGACTCAAATTCTACAAGTGTTTGGTTTGTTGTTTGTGGTGGATACAACCCCTGTGAATTTTAAGCTTTGTTAAGGACCAAGAGGAAAAGAACTAGTACTTGAAAAAAAAAAGTCAAAAAAAAAAGAGTGAATGAACTGTGAGTGATTAAATATTTCCTTTTGATTACTATCTTCTTATTTTTGCATTTTTTTTTTTACTTAAAGGAATGTCAAATATGGCTAGTACTAGTGAACAAGGTAGTATTATTGCCCAAATGGAGAAAATGATGACCATGATGAAAGATCTTAGTGATAGGCTACAAAACATAGAAAATCAAAGAGTGAGAGTTGAAAATGAGGGAGTACAAAATCATGAGGGAGGAAACCAAGAAGAGAGGAGGGGTAGAGAAATAACAAGATATAATAGTTTACCTCGCATGCTCCCTAGAAGATTTGTGGAAGAAAGGGTAGATAATAATCTTAGCTCTTTAAGAATGGAAATGCCTACTTTTAATGGGGATGATGAACCCGAAGTTTTCATAAATTGGGTAGATGAAGTGGAGGATATTTTTGGGCTTCATAACTTTGGGGAAGAAAAGAAGTTTAAAACAGCCATAGCATCCCTAAAAGATTTTGCTAAATTGTGGTGGAAACAACTTAGTCGTAGGCGTCTAGAAGACCAAGATGAACCTATAGAGACATGGGGAGAGCTTAAGAGGGAGATGAGAAGGAAGTTTGTGCCTAGTAATTTTTATCGTGATATGCGCAGAAAATTACAAGAACTCAAACAAGGCAGCAAGTCCGTTCGTGAGTTCTACAAGGAGATGGAGAGATTGAAGGCACGAGCAAATATCCAGGAGGATGACAAGACCACCATAGCCAGTATCCTTGAAGGATTCAACCGTGATATTCGAAGAGAACTCCGCAACCAAGAATTTGATGACGTGGACAAATTGGTTCGAGTTGCTTCGAAGTTACAAGATGAGCTGAGATCTGAAAGGGGAAGCAAACCATCTGTGTCTTCTCAATGGGATCAACCAAGGAGGGCTACTAACAACTCCTATCAGTCAAGGACACAAAAGGAGTACTCTCGACCATCCCACACCCACGAGGAGAAGAAAAATAACCAAAGGGAGAAAGAGAAGTTCCAAGAGGGTTCAAAGCAAAAGGTTAGTACTGGCAAAGATGAGCGAGAATACATGTCCGCAAATGAATCTGATGACGAAGAGTTGGAGCCTAACGGAGAAAGACAAAAAGATGACCATTCTGAAGAAGAAGTGCAAGAAGATGATGCTCTACATTTCAACTGTGTTGTCCACAAAGCCTTGAGCACTCTAGTTGTCCTGGATCAAGAAGAACAACGAGAGAACATCTTCTATGGCAAATGCAAGATTCCCGGTGCTACATGCAGTTTCATCATTGATGGGGGGAGTTGTACCAATGTGATCAGCGAGGATGTAGTTAATGCAATGAAAATACCAACAATCCAGCATCCTCAACCCTATAAGCTACAATGGCTTAATGATGATGGTGAACTCAAGGTACACAAACAAGCCCTCATTTCTATTTCCATTGGAAAATATCAAGATGATGTGTTATGTGATGTGATCCCAATGCATGCTTGTCACATCTTGCTTGGTCGGCCATGGCAATATGACCGAGACACCTTACACCATGGTAAGACAAATAAGTACACCATTCATAAGGGAGGTAAGAAGTATACTTTGACTCCACTAGCACCAAAAGAAGTGTACAACCTACAAGTGCAATCGAAAAAGTTGAGAGAAGAACTTGCCCAAAAGGCAAAACAGACCATGAAGGAAGCCACTAGTGGAAAACAAAAGACCATAGCTCATGAGAAGAAGCAAAGAAAGGAAGGGATGAAGAAGGACACTACGCAATCATCTCATAATTTGCTCATGACAAAGGGAGAAGTGGAGCAAGCCTTAAGAAGGGGAGAGGGAGTTTTCTTACTTTACCCGATTGATTTTTGTTTAAATTTTATTAAAAGTGAAATTATCCCTTCTGATGTTTCTGCTTTGCTTTCTGAATTTGCAGATGTCTTTCCTGAAGAGTTACCAAAGGGGTTACCTCCAATTCGTGGGATTGAGCATCAAATTGATCTCATACCTGGAGCAAGTTTGCCTAATAGACCAGCATATCGCACCAATCCCGACGAGTCCAAAGAGATTCAACGTCAAATTGATGAGTTGTTACAAGCTGGATTCATCCAAGAAAGCCTTAGCCCATGTGCTGTACCCGTACTACTTGTACCAAAGAAAGATGGCACGTGGCGGATGTGTGTTGATTGTCGCGCCATCAATAACATCACGGTAAAGTATCGCTATCCTATTCCTAGGTTAGATGATTTGCTTGATGAATTGCATGGGGCTGAAATTTTCAGTAAAATAGATCTAAGAAGAGGTTATCATCAAATTAGAATGCAAAAGGGAGATGAATGGAAAACTGCCTTCAAGACTAAAAATGGTGTCTATGAATGGTTAGTTATGCCGTTTGGATTAACAAATGCCCCTAGCACCTTCATGAGATTGATGAACCATGTTCTTAGGAATTTTATTGGAAAATTTGTTGTGTATTTTGATGATATTCTCATTTACAGCAAAGACCCTCAAAAGCATATAATACATCTTAAAGAAGTCTTTCTTGTTTTAAGAAGAGAACAATTGTATGCTAACCTTGAGAAATGCTATTTTGGTGTGGAAAGTGTTGTTTTTCTTGGTTTTAGAATAAGTTCTAAAGGCATTGAAGTGGATGAGACCAAGATACAAGCAATTCGAGATTGGCCAACACCAAAACAGCAACTGAAGTCCGTAGTTTCCATGGTCTTGCTAGTTTCTATCGGAGATTTGTCAAGGACTTCAGTACAATTGCAGCCCCGTTGAATGAACTTGTGAAAAAAAGATGTTAAATTTGAATGGGGCCCTAAACAAGAACAAGCCTTTCAAACCATCAAGGAAAAATTGTGTTCTGCTTAGGTACTTTCGTTACCAAACTTTGATAAAACTTTTGAGATTGAGTGTGATGCATCTGGGATAGGTATTGGAGCTATTCTTATGCAAGAAGGACATCCTATTGCCTACTTTAGTGAGAAATTAAGTGGTCCTGCACTTAATTACTCTACATATGATAAGGAGTTATATGCACTTGTAAGAACTCTTGAGACTTGGGAGCATTACCTATGGTTTAAAGAGTTTGTCATACACTCCGATCATGAGGCACTCAAACACCTTAGGGGGCAAGGTAAGTTAAGCAAGAGACATGCGAAATGACTTGAGTTTATTGAAGCATTTCCATATGTTATCAAGTATAAACAAGGTAAGGAAAACCGAGTGGTTGATGCTTTATCTCGAAGGTATGCTCTACTTTCATCATTACAAGCCAAATTACTTGGTTTTGAATTTCTCAAAGAATTGTATAGTAATGTTGTTGATTTTACAGAAAAATATAAGGCATGTTCTACAACTCTAATTGGCAAATATTATCTACTTGATGGATATTTGTTCAAAGAAAATAGATTGTGTGTGCCAAATTGTTCTTTAAGAGAAATGTTCATTAAGGAAGCCCATAGTGGTGGATTAATGGGACACTTCGGTGTGACTAAAACTTATGAAGTCCTACATGGACACTTCTTTTGGCCCAAGTTAAGAAGGGATGTGGAATTGTTTGTTAGCAAATGTGTTACTTGCAAACAAGCTAAATCACGATCTCTCCCACAAGGGTTATACACACCATTAATTGTTCCTAAGGAACCCTGGACTGATTTATCTATGGATTTTATAGTAGGGTTACCTAGAAGTAGAAGGGGCCATGACTCAATCTATGTTGTTGTTAATCGATTTAGTAAAATGGCTCATTTTATTGGTTGTCACAAAACTAATGATGCCTCTCATATTGCAGATTTATTCTTCAAAGAGGTAGTGCGTTTACATGGGATTCCACGCACCATTTTGTCCGATCGAGATGCCAAGTTTCTAAGTCATTTTTGGCGAATACTTTGGGGAAAGCTTGGTACAAAACTTTTGGGAAGAAAGCTTACCATATGTGGAGTTTGCTTATAACCGAGCTATACATTCCACTACAAATATGTCACCATTTGAGGTTGCTTATAGTTTTAATCCATTAACCACCTTAGATTTGATTCCCTTACATGTGAATGATAAGGAATGTGTGGATGCTGCTAAGAAAGCTCAAGGGATTCGTGAATTTCATTCCAAGGTTCAAGCTCAAATTGAAAAGAAAAATGAGAAATACGCTCAAAAGGCCAACAAGGGACGCAAGGCAATAATTTTTGAACCCGGAGATTGGGTTTGGATCCACTACAGCAAAAACAGATTTCCAAACCAACGCAAGTCTAAGTTGATGCCTCGAGGAGATGCACCTTTCCAAGTGCTTGAAAGAATCAATGACAATGCATACAAATTAGATCTTCGAGGTGAGAATAGTGTTTCTTCTACATTTAATGTTGCTGATTTAGCTCCTTTTGAATTTTCAGATTCGGGGACGAATCTTTTTCAAGAAGGGGAGGATGATGAGACCGGAATGCAACAAATAAATGATCCATTAAAAGTCTCGAGTGGCCCAGTAACAAGATCTAAGTCAAGGAAGATTCAAGAGGCTTTTAACACTTTTGTGCAAACAGATTGGAGTCCAACATCTTTTTGTGAAGAAGAAGATCAATCTGGAAAAATAATTTGTAACACCCCGACTCGGCTGTGCCGAACAATCGGAGTAGTTACCGCCACACCTAGACTAAACCCAATCACATACAGATAGGATTCATTATAGATGCACAGGCTAAAGACAAGGAAACTGTACTATATCATCATGACCATCATAACTTGATATATATGTATTCATGGCATCAACAAAAGAGTAGCTAAACTAACCACTAACAAGTACCGAAGTTTAGTTACATCCCACCGAGAGAGTTTGAAATAGCCCCGACCTCACTAGCCATCTTAGCACTAGCATGGCTATAAAAGATATATATACACAAAAAGAGATCAGACTTGACTCCCCACCCTAGACACTACCTAGTCTAACGAGTGGTACACCGGGCCAGTGTAGGTGCCCCAAACGAGGTGCCACTCACCCTCGAACTAGGTGATGTGGTCCAGAAAGTTGCAGGTATTGATATGCATCATCCACTCGTCATGATACTCCGGGGGACTCGGGTCCCACGGGAAAGGATAGCGAACAACAAACTCGAGAGGATCACTATCGGGTAAAACCTCTATGGGGTAGAACCCATAGCTAGCCTGAATAATGTCAGCACTGGAGGATCTGGAGCGTAGCTGGGGGTGTAAGGGTCATCATCAGACAAAAACTGCATGTAATCATCGTAATCCAGAACGGGGAACTCAAACTCCGATGGATCGGAGTCCGCTGGGCTGCATGAGCCCACACTAGATTCCATCTGATAACGGACACAATGAAGTGTAGTTAGCACGACGGCTAAGTAAGGAAATCCATTGTCACTCGAAAGTAAACAAAGGTTTCAAAAACAACATAAAACTCAGAAACTGTAAACTTTACCCATCAATTGCAATCTACCTGCAATCGGTTATAAACAAAAGAAAGTATAGCATAGTATATGAGAGACATCAGCATAACAAAAGAAAGTATAGCATAGTATATGAGAGACATCAGCATATAATACTTTCATTTCTGAGAATATATGAGAGACATCAGCATATAATACTTTCATTTCTGAGAATTCCAACATTTAATTCAAAAAGTGAGTTCAACAACACACACACTTTACTGTTCAGATCTCGTGACATTCTATTCTTCAATCTAGTTACGGAGTAACTAGATTTTCATAGTTAGTAAAATTTTACTTAGTTTCACCCCTGGATAAGTGTAAGGCATACTTGGAATATTTTCAAGCACCTCGGGCCGCGGCACTCATGCCTCCCGCAGGTCAACATCTCAATAACTTTGGGGCCCCGGCTGATAAGCCTCCCGCAAAGTCAAACGTCTCAATAACTTCCGGGCCCTGGCTCGCAAGCCTCCCCTGAAGTCAAACATTTCAATAACTTTCGGGCCATGGCTCCCGCAAGCCTCCCATAAAGTCAAACATCTCATTAACTTCCGGGCCCCGGCTCGCAAGCCTCCCAAGAAGTCAAACATTTCAATAACTTTCGGGCCACGGCTCCCGCAGGCCTCCCATAAAGTCAAACATCTCATTAACTTCCGGGCCCCGGCTCGCAAGCCTCCCAAGAAGTCAAACATTTCAATAACTTTCGGGCCACGGCTCCCGCAGGCCTCCCATAAAGTCAAACATCTCATTAACTTCCGGGCCCCGGCTCGCAAGCCTCCCAAGAAGTCAAACATTTCAATAACTTTCGGGCCACGGCTCCCGCAGGCCTCCTGTAAAGTTACCATCTCAACAACATTATCCAGAAACTAAGATTTTCAAAACACTTTTTCTGTCCTTGGGTTTAATTAGTATATTCACGTGATGACTCAAACGATCATTCTTATCCAAATATATCTCCAGAATACACATAGTTATTAATGACTTTTCACCATGAAATTCCAAGTGGCAAGGGTCACAATTGTTTCTTAAAAACACAATTTTCCCCAAATTAATGAACATAATGTACAAAATAATATTTGAGCTCCAAGAATTGACTCGGTTGCCCGTAGGCCTTCCAAGCATCATAACATTCGGGAGCAGAAACATCGGGGCAAAAGTTTGGTCGAAACGGCTCCGCGTCGCGCGGGCTCGCGGTTACCGCAGCGACGGACGCGTGCGTCCGGGCGGCGTCCGCACGTTTGGCATTGACGCCGAAAAACTGGGCGCCACGGACGCGCTGCGGACGCGCGTCCGTTGTTACGTCCGGCCTCTCGGCCGTGACGCCGTAGTCTCGGACACCCGCGGACGCGCGTCCGTGGTGGCGTCCGGCCTCTCGGCCGCAACGCCGAAATCCTGGGCGCCGATGGACGCGCGGTGGACGCGCGTCCAAGGCTGCGTCCATCCGATTCTGCCAACTTCGGGCAGCAAAAACTGGGTTGTAACGCCCCGTTTTTCCTCTATTTTCACAAGTATAAGCCTCAATGAACGTAAACAAAACATATACATGCATAAGTTAACTATAAACATGCATACAAAAGTTACCAAAAATCAAGATGTAGTCTTTTGAGCCAACTTGTAGATCCATAAACTTAACACATAATTTTCACATAAAATTCCTAGTCACATAATTTACTAGCATTTGATCACCTTCAAGTGACTAAACCAACTTAAGGGATTCCTTACCTCCCAAGTAGATTTTAAAACCGTAGAAAGTTAATGATCTTCTCCTTCAAACCTTTCACCAAAGATCCTAAATTAATGATCTTCTCCTTCAAACCTTTCACCAAAGATCCTAAACAAATGATCTTCTCCTTCAAACCTTTCACCAAAGATCCTAAACAAATGATCTTCTCCTTCAAACCTTTCACCAAAGATCCTAAACAAAAGATCTTCTCCTTCAAACCTTTCACCAAAGATCCTAAACAAAATCACCATAATAACAACATTTTCATGAATCCTTAGTTTAAACTTAAGTTCTAGGAAAGATTCTAGTCATATTAACCGAACAAATCCAAAGTTTTTACCTATTATTGAGCACTTGAGTTGAAGAGAAAGGTAGGGAGTCTTTTGATCACAATGTAGAAGAATGAGGTTTCCTTCCTCTTATTTTCCTTCTTATTTCGAAAATGGGAGATGAGAAAGAGGGTGATGTGAGGTTAGCTTGAAGCTTAAGGCACAAGTAAGAGGGTGATGTGAGGTTAGCTTGAAGCTTAAGGCACAAGTATGATCATCCCATACTGTTAGCTTGAAGCTTAAGGCACAAGTATGATCATCCCATACTTCTAGCTTGAAGCTTAAGGCACAAGTATGATCATCCCATACTTCTTATGACAAACCCATTAATTAATTACCATGTGGTAATAAGTGTGCCACTTGTCAATTCCCCATGGTAGATTTTGAAGAGTAGAATTCATTTTGCCAGTTTGGGATTAAATCAGATAAAGGTGCGGAGGATTATAACTTAATTCGGGAAAATTCTAACACCAAAATTATTCTAAAAATAATCCCGTCATTAACCACTAAAATCGGAAATTTTTCGGTCTCCCGCGAAATTTAGGTACGAAGGTCCGTAACAATTTCACTCTTACAGTCCATTTAAATTTCTCTTGAACTAAGTAGGAAGTTCAGGCTTAATCGTATCGTACTTAATAATCCATTTTCTAGGAAAATTCGAACTGTAAGTAAATCCTTAAAATTTTCGGTTCGTGACCGGTACGTAAATCGCAGCTTATTAATAACTTGGTCTAAAAAAAAATTCTTTTGAAATACCGAGAGATCTTCTCATAAATGTCATAGCTAAAAAAAATATTTTCGAACCCTAACTTTGTCGGAAAACCGAGGGGTTACATAATTCTATTCAATTGTCTTCACATAAAAACTTTTGAAGACAATTCAGACTTCAGTATCAGATCAAATTTCCCGGTGTGAAATTATTTGCAAGGTGTATTTTTTTAGGTGGGAAACTACTCTGCAAGAATTGTATTTTTTATTTTAGGGTGGAAATTACTTTTGCAAAATGTTGTGTTTTTAATTTTGGGTGGGAAATTATTTTGTATTTTAATTTGGGGTGGGGAATTATTTTGTATTTTTAATTTTGGGTGGGAATTACTTTTACAAAGTTGTAATTTTTTATTTTGGGTGGGATTAGTGACCTAGAATATTTAATACCTTATTTCCCCTATAAATACCCCATAAACCCAATGGTTTGAGACACACCTTGTAAGAATTCAATTTGAGTGAAATTTCTCTCTTTTCTTTGCATGAGAAGTGCATTGAAGTTTTAGGTTTTTTGTGAGAAGCAATCAATCTTGGTAGGCTAGTGAGAAGCTAGTTTATCCCCCCCTTATCTTGTTCTTTATATTCACACACATATCCAAAAACCCAAAAAGAATACTATTACTCATATTATTCTACTTGGTACATGTTTTTGGGAGACTAATTTGTAGGTTTAAAGACCGAAAAATGCTACGGGAAGGCCAAAATGGACAAAAGGCGAAAAGAAAAACCGAAAACTGGAGGAAAAGCCCAGACTAGGCCATCCACGCGTCATTCACGCATGAAGGATGCGTGGATGGATTCCAGTAGCCATGCACGCGTCCAAACACGCGTGTATGCCTCGTGGACGCTACATATGGCGTAAATAAGATGCAATTGGCCGAACCACGCATTCCCCACCCCCAAACCTCAAAATTCCTCTTCTCCTCCACGCCAAAACACCCCTCCAAGTCAAGGTTTGAGCAAAAGTTCATTATTTTTCAGTTTTCCTACACAAATCAAGGGTTAAAACATCACAACAAGGTAAAAGCATCCTCTTGTATCTATTTTCATGGTTATTTATGAAGTTCGAAGAATATAGTGATGAAATTTTATCCTACAATACTTGGCAATGTTTTGAATGATTTGAATGGTTATATTGGTTAATGAAGCGTCATAGAACTATATCTCAATGTTTTCTTCCACTATTTGTGATTGGATTGATAGATTGAATTCAAAATTTGAGCCTTAGTATGAACACCATGGATATGCATATGGGTTTGCTTGATTTGTTGTTAATATTATGAAATTGATGATTGAATTGATGTGCAAACTTGTGTTAGAACCATTATGTACCATCAATTTGATGTTACACATGCTACATTGTTGAAATTGAATTTTCATCTTTCAACCCTAATTCTTGAATTTGGGGAAGAAGATGAAGTTGACCTTTTGACATTGTTGACTTCTATGTTGACTTTTATTGACTCTTGAATTGAATTATCCTATCTTGAAATTAAGCATGTGTGTGATATTGGAATTATATTGTCAATATTTTTATTATGGAATTTGATCAAATTATAGGGGAAACTATGGCAAAATTTTCAAAAATTCCCTACACCTACTTTCGAATTTCCCTACATTTTTGACAAAAAAATTTGGGCAAAAATCATTGCTGTAATATTGGAAGATAGTTGCAACAAACCAATTATTTTATTTTGTGGATTATTGTTAATTTTCTAAATTTTGTAGGATGGGAAGAAGGAAGGAATTGGCTAAAAAGAGTAAACACGATGATGTCGGATCTAGTCGGCTAAGGACAAGAGTCCAACCTCCACGACATCAACAGCAAGGAGATATCCCACCTATTCCTGAAGAGTTAGGCATGGGGCCATTGAGAAATTTGACAGCAAATGAACGTGCTTTGGTGGATGTCTACCGAGGAAAAAGACTATGTGAAGGAAGATTCTTTGAGCCGAACATGTTGCAAGAATTTGGATGCCAAGAAGACGTCTATCGATTGTTAAGGCACCCCTAGTTAGGAAGACTATTTGAGTGGAGGGGTCCGACATATTCACAGATTACTTATGAGTTTATAGCCACGCTCGACATCAGGCGTGAGGCCAATGATGATAGACAGTCGATAAAGTTTTCTCTCTTTGGCAACCGATATCATGTCTCAGTTAATGATCTTGCAGTAGCTTTGGGTTTCCACGACCAGATCGAGGTATCAATGCGTTATTTCAAAGATTTTCAGTTTCACTTTGACAATGACAGGGACGCTGTAAATTATTGGAAAGAAATCACGAATGGTCAACCCTATCATTCTTGCAACTTAAAGGCTAAGTATATCTCCACCAACTACTTGAAGGCTATTCGATTAGCATTGACTGTGAATCTCTCGGGAAGGAAGATAAACCGGAACAAAGCTTACCGGCAGGATCTATTTTACCGGCAGGTCAACATGGGAACCCAAGTGAAGAAATGGCTGCAATCCCAAACGAAGCAGAAGGTACAATCTGTGTTTATAGGACCTTTAGTGACTAGACTATGCTAGGGATTGGGTCTTGGAAATCATTTGGAACGAGAAAAGAATGAGGCTTCTATGGTTGCATTTTCGGTTAGAGAGTTCTAGGCCATTTACATTAAGTGGGGAGGAGATGATGCACCTGGTCAGGGAGTTGAAGGTAACACTGACGAGGATGATGATGAGGGAGATGATGAGACGCATATGCAGGAGCAAGGTGAGCCCAATGCACGGCACGAGGACCGGACCACAATGGATTAAGAAGCTACTCAGGCTTTTCATAGACAGCTCCATGATGAGCAAATGGCGTATATGCGTGCACAGAGCTTACGGTAGGAGGAACAATACACATTGCTGTATTCTCGTTAGGACAGACATGAGGAACATTTTCAGTCGCTCTATTCAACCTAGAATGAAGAGATTCTCCGCACAAGGAGAGCAGTGGAAGAAAATGCGCGTATGATTCAGGAGCTTCAAGCTCAATTTGCGAGATAGTTCCATCCTCCGTCCTTTGTGACCAGTGATAAATCATTCATTATCCTGACAGCTTGAGACATGAAGAAAGAGTCCCCCGAGATACTGTTACTAAGATGATGTTGATGACCCATGAAAACATTAGGTTCCCTATGCGTGGGGTTCCGCCTTCATTTATCTTTATTTACTTTTAATTGCTTTTATTCTTATTTTATTGCTTTTGCATTTACTTGCTTTACTTTTATGCATTTTCGTAACTCGTAGACTATTTGAATAATCTCACTATTTAGCGTTTATTTTCTTTAAGTAGTTAATTCTATGCATTTTATGCAGATATTTATTTTGCTTTATTTCGTTTGAGATATCCTATCAAGTCCTTAATAATAGAATAGCTCTCTTAATTGCTATTATATATCTTGTTATTATCTTTTGAGAATAGAGTTTTGATAACGGAGGTCATCCGATGTTGGAAGCTAAAGTGCGGAAAGAGGGATGCGTACTTGGTTTAACCTCTTATCCCTTTTCTATTTTATGTCCTGTTTTCAAATTTAAAGTGTGGAAATTGTTTATATAGCTTTGTATGTGTTTTTATGAGCTTACCATTATTTTATCATTAAGGATCATTATAGTATACCCTACATCCCAGAGCAAATTCCAAAGTGTCGAAAGTGATGTTTATTTGCAATGATTATTTAAACCCATTTTCCTTTGCTTGAGGGCAAGCAAGAAGTAAAGTGTGGAAACTTGTTAAGCTCCCAAGACACCTATATATTTGAGTATAAATAGGGGTGTTTGATAGAATTTTTAGCATCCTTATGCGATAATCTTATTAGATTTTGTTCTTTAAATTCGTTAACCACACACAAAGCTACCTTTTGTACAATTTGAGACATTTTAGAGGTCCCGGGAGCCATTAGGAACATGGAACAAGTGAAACGAGCAAACCGAGCAAGACAGGAGCCCCGAAGAACTCGGAAAGGAGCATTCACGCGTGAAGGTCGCGTGAACACTTTCCAATAGCTGTCCACGTGAGCTTTCCCGTGTGAAGGGGGCGTGAACGGGACACTGAGAGGAAATATTTTTACGGCGAAATTTCGGAGACTATTTAAGGAGACTTGATAGAATTTCAGGTGAGGATCCCAATCCCAATCAAAAGCTCCATTTCCATTGTCATCTACATTTCTTAGTTTTAGAATAGTTTTAGATTTACATTTTCTGCTTGCAAATGAAGATTTCAAGCTTGGATTGAAGAACCCATTTCATTTACTAGGTGATTTCTATTTTAATCTTATCTATTTTTCTTATCTTGTTCTTAGATTGAATTAGCTATTGATCTTGAATTCTTGATTATGTGTGGCTAGTTTAATCTAGGGTTTGGATTGTGTGAAGCTATGCTGCTAGTGTGATGATCTTATTTCTTATTGAGGACTCAATTGCCTTGCTTGTTGGAAAATTCTATTCTTGTCTATTGATTGTTGTTTTGATGAGATCTTATATGGATTTGGCCAATCTATTGAGAGATTGAGTTCTTGACTCTATCATGGTTTTGATTTGAGTTGAGATTGAAGCTTTGTGGCAATCATAGATCCTAAGGAATTCATATTAGGAATAGTAGGAAAGTGTGTAGCTAAGGTGTTTGATAAAATGTCTCTTAGCGCTTTTGGTTGCTAAAAGGCACTCCTAAGCCTAAGATGTCCTAGTACACAGAGGTGGAAAAGGACTATGAAGACACACTCTTGAATAGCCAACATCAATGCACCATTTATCCCCTACTTGAGACACACTAGAATGCAACATAGATGAACACGACCAAATCCCTTGTTTTCTTAGATCTTATTTCTTATTTCTTATACTTTGCATTTCACTACCTAATGATTGTTTACACATCATAATTACCATTCGCCGCATTCACCACCCATACTCGTTGCATCACATGATTCAATCGGTTGAAAGTATTCGCATTTGACACACCTCCACGTCCCTCCTTCGAGACCGACAGTCGGGGAGTTTAGACTCTTCGTTTTATCTTTACACTTGCATGCACATACCCCATTCAACCTCACCGTAAACAACTATATATATATATATATAGTGGGCCGTGTATATACTTGTAAATTATTAGCCATATGTATAGGTATTAATACTTGATGGTTTTATCGGGACAGGGTCCACAAAAAACCAGGTATAGAGGTATAGAACGGGGGGTAGGAAAATAGTAGTATTATTACCCAGGGCGATAGCACGAATAAAGTCCGACAATCATTATTGCATGGACCATGGTCCACACAACTGTGTGGACCAAAAATAAAAAGTACATTATTTTTGTACTAAAGGTACATTATTTTTGTACTGTAGGTACATTATTTTTGTACTGAAGGTACATATTTGATATATACTATCAAATAATGTAACTACTGTACAAAAATAATGTACCTTCAGTACAAAAATAATGTACATTTTATTTTTTGTCCACACAGCTGTGTGGACCATGGTTCATGCAATAATTTGCCAAAGTCCGAGATATTGGCCAATAAATATTAGGCAAATTATTGCATGGTAGCTGTGTGGACCAAAAATAAAAAGTACATTTTTATTATACTGAAGGTACATTATTTTTGTACTGAAAATACATTATTTGATAGTATATATGAAATAATGTACTTTCAGTACTTAAATAATGTACTCTAAAATAATGTACTTTATGTACAAAAATAATGTACTTTCAGTACTTAAATAATGTACTCTAAAATAATGTACTTTATGTACAAAAATAATGTACTTTTAGTATATTAAAAATGTACTTTTTATTTATGGTCCACATAGCTATGTGGACCATGGTCCATGCAATAATGATTGTAAATATTATAGTCCTAAGGAATTGAATAGGGCCCAAAATGGTGGCCTGAATAATAACTAATAAATAAACAAATTAAATAAAATAGAACTAAATATGTTACCAATAAGACTCAAACTCTAGCATGCCAGCAGGAGGGAAAAGACCCAGACCAGTGGACCAGGAGGCACTTGGTGAGCTAAAAGATGCTTTTTAAGGGTGGGAAAACACCCTATTTATACTATTGAAGGGCTCACGGGTCGTTGACAAATTGACGACATCCGGCAACCATCATTCTTGACCACACACGTGTCACCCCCACTACTTTGCTTCCAATGCACTCCATGCATAAGTGAAGCTTCCTACCCTTTAATACACAAGATCTTGAGTGGTTTGGTGGTTTAGAATTTGTGTTATTATGTTAAAAATCTTGGGTTCGAACCTTTTAGCAATATTTCCTTTATTTATTTTGCCCCAAGCTTCCTTCTTTCCTTGATAATAAAGACGGGCACTCCGCTTGGGCCAACACTTTCCCAATAAAATGGGCCCCGGGGGTCTCATGGGTCCATCACAAGTCCCCCACATTCTTTGGTTGTCTTTGACAGGAAAAGAAAGTATAGTCACTCTCGACCTTCTACACGCCTTGATCCTTACAACTCCTGGTTTGAAAAGTTCATAGCTCGTAAGATAGCTTGGTGCTTGGACTCTGCCACATCATTTGCATGTGGTTCGTCAAGAAGATTTCACTCGTGTATATTCCATATATAAAAAGTAAAGATTTCTTTTTTCTTTTCTTGGAGAAAAAGTAAAGATTTCTTTTTTCTTTTTTTGGAAGCGCGATCCTTGCTAGGCCGCCTTCCCTACTTGCGAGCCTAGAAGAGATGATTATCGACCGCCTTCCCTACATGCGGGTCGATGAGCTGCCTTCCCTCCATGCAGGCTCTTTGGGCCGCTTTCCCTCCATGCAAGCCCATAAAACTCTCTTTTTTTTGGTTTTTTATTTAGGTGCGATACCTTGCTAGGTCGCCATCACTACTTGTGAGCCCATAAGAGATGATTATCGGCCACCTTCCCTGCATGCAGACCCATATGAATCGTTTTTTTTTTAGGCGCGATGCCTCCCTAGGCAGCCTTCCCTACATGCGGGCCCAGAAGAGATGATTTGTCGAAGGAACGTAGGGTACTCGCTAAGCACGTATAACTCTTTTTTTCTCCCTCTTTTTTTTCTTGGGCCGCTTACCCTGCGTTGCGAACCCAGTACTAAAAATGAAAGGTGGTGAATGGTAATAAGAAAATAATAGAAAATGTTTTTTTATTACCTTCTCGAGTTGTTGGCAAATCCAATCACAATGGCTTTTGTAGGCTACTTACTGTGCTTTCCGAGCCGAGGATATGAAATGAAGCTGAATTTTTTTTTTATTACCTCCTCGAGTTACCTAGCCAGCCTGCGAGCCCTTCTGGGTGCTATTGTTTACAGTAGCATCTCTTTTCAAGATTGCCAAGCTTACAACTCATGTTGGGACCGCTTATCCTTTTTTGTGGGTCCACTACCGCTTACTCAGAAACTAAGGTTTTCAAAACATTCTTTCTTTTCTTGAACAAAAAGACATTTTTGGATATACTTCATATTCAAGTCTCATACTTGAAATCAATCCACCTCCTTTACCAGGTCCAAAAGTTTCCTTTTCTTTTTCAAACACTTTGATAGTATACTAATTACCATTCACCGAGGTGATTAAGTATAACTATCATAACCTTATCAATGTCACATTTCACATGTTCATGACATACAGCATATACATATGTATATATAACATATAACCTCTCATATTACTTATACATATATACATACGGTACATGTACTATATATGATATATAAATCATACATATATTTATATCTATGCACAATCACACACATACTATATATGTATATTCATGCTAGATATATATTTAACGTATATGTAGTACACACAACACACACACATGGCATCACTATATATATAATATATATATTTTCGAAAAATATATATATATATGTATATTATACCCAGTATACTCATATCACGATTATATGTACTTGTTTACAAAATATGATCTTCACATAGCATATATGTTTATATTTCCCACTAACATGCACACAATTAAATTTCAACATAGAATTCCTAATTTCAACTATCAATTATTTAATTTCAGGTAACCTTATCCAACTTAAAGAATCCCTTACCTCAAAAGCGATTTATATCTCCTTAGAAAGGTTCTTGAATTATTTTCCCCAAATGTTCACCTAGAAACCCTAGGAAAATTCAACACCATAACAACATATTTAAGAGATTTCTACCTAGAATTAGGATCTAGGGATGAAAATAAAGCCTTTAGCCGAATAAAATTAAAGTTTTACCGAGTATTCAAGAACTTGTGAAGAGAATTTGGCTATGGATTCTTGAGCTTCAAGGAAGAAGATGAAGACTAATAATCTCTCTCTCCTCTCTTGTTTATTTCGGCCAAGGGCGTAAATGGGAGATCAATCCACTAAATTCTACTCTTTAATTAATTTAATAATGGTTTGTGGTGAGTTAAAGTGACACTTGTCACATTATTGTGGTGAATCTTGAAAAATATCTTTGGCTTGCCAGTTATGGGTTAAAATAGATATAATTACAGTAGAAAATATTTTAGTTAGGAATGATTTCGAAACCAAAATTATTCCGAACTCGATCCTAACCTTAAATTCTAAAATCGAACAATGTTCGGTACATCGCGAAATACGGCGATGCTAAGGTCGAAATAAATTTTCACTCTTATCGGTTAATTTAATTTCAACTTAACTGAGTAGGAAGTTCATGGTTAATGGTATAATGCATACAGTCCACTTCCTAGGGCAATTTGAACTGAACGTATGTTCCTAAAAATTTTACGGTTCGTGACCGGCACGCATGTTCCCAGCTTATTAACGACTATTCTAACTAGTAAAAATCCTTTTGAAATATCTGTAGATCATAACTCACGTATGTCAATGCCTTAGAATAAAATAATTTTTTTTCAAACTCTAGGCTTATTGGAACGAGTGGAGTGTTACAGTCTACCCTCCTTAAGAATAGTTTCGTCCCCGAAATTCCTTCTTAGCATCTTAAGGTTTCAAAGTAGACCACTACTTACTTCCTTTTCCACATAATGGCATTTAGTACGCCTAATCTAACGCCCAAATTAACCTAGGTACGTAATAAGTAGATCGACCATACACACCTGAGTTAAACAGTTCAGGATAACGTTCCATCATAACGTCCTCCAACTCCCATGTAGCTTCCATTAAATCCTCCTCCTTGACCTGTATTCTGCGAGTGGTCCCGGAAATTTTCTACCCTGGTTCGGCACTCATAGTACTTATGTCCTGTGAGACCACACTTAAAGCACTTAATCTTTATGCCTTGACAATTTTCCCCGGAATGGTCCCTTCCACATCTCCAGCAAACAGAATGTTTCTCTTGATTTGTTCCTCCCCTTTTCTCTCCTTGCTTTGGGTTAGATTCACCCTGGTTAGATTTCTTGTTTTCCGACTTGAATTTCCCCTGCTTATCATCAGCTTTCCTTTTGTTTCTGCTGTAGACTTCTTGTTGGTCTAAATACACTTGATAATGATCCGATGCCCTATCGTACGCTTCCTTAAGAGTAGAGCACATGAATGGTGAAATTTCCCTTCTCACGTCCCAGTCTAGTCCACGAACGAATCTCCTTGCCTTACTTGCCTCGTCAGGCACAATGTCTTGAGCAAACCTCATCAGCTCCACGTACTGGTCATAGTAGTCTTGGACGGTCGCTCCCTTTTTGCTTCAATCATAGGAATTCCTCGCACTTGATTCTTTTGATTCGTTCCATGTAGAATTGTCCTCTTAATTCTTCTTTGAATTCTTCCCAGCCAAACCCCGGGTCTTGCAGAAGATCGGGTCCAACTATTGCCCACCAACACCAAGAACAAACCACTCAGAGTGTTCATCTCAGATTATGAACACAAACAACACCCAGGTAATATAATCAAGGATTCAACTAACTAAGAGACTCAAAAGATGGACCGAGAGATATGAATAAATACTCCAAAAACATGGCAGAATGCTCAACAAAATACTCCAACAAAGTCCAGAACAAAAGGGGAAACAACCAAACAATAGATCACAGAACAACTCACTGGAACAGAACTCCCAGTAGCACAGACGGAACCCTGCAACGGAACCCCGCCCTCCGCCACTCTCCTCCGTAAGGAGGGAGCGGATCACCTTGACGGACCTCCCTCTTCCGCCGTCCCTCACCGTGGCCTACTTACGGAAGACTCCAGCGGGACACATTATACCGTTGGGGTACTCCGCAAGGCAAACCCGAACCCCAAATCACAGACTCAGACAGAATACGCAATGTTCATTCCAGAATACAAAAATAGGATCAGATTGTTCAGATTACAACTCCCAGAAGCCAAATAAACATGAAATCCATACCAATAAATATCCATAAACATCAAGATACAAAGGATCAAGAACACAAGTTCATAAATCCATCAAAATGACTTCACAAACAACCAAAAATAGGCTAAGCAGCAAAGAATTTCTCAAGAGTCCAACACACCAAATAATATCATAGATTGAGAGTGTAAAAATAGATTTTAGTGGACATGATGGTTACCTCTTGAAGCACACTTCACCCAAGAACTCTCAAACCTCCTTACAAAGTTTCACCTCCACCTTGATCATCTTTTCCCCAAAAGATCCCCAAAAGAACAACATAAGAACTTGTATAAAGATTATGAAAATAACATGATGCAAGGTATATTCCTAGAGATAGACACTTACCCAAGCCTTATCAATCCTAAAAGAGCAATCTTGGTCTTGAATCTTGAAGATGAAAGTGTAGGATTCACTTAGGGTTCTTTAGAGGTGAAAGGAGTAGGATGGATTATATTTGCAGGAAATGAAAAGAGGAATAGGATTGTAAGTACAAGGCTTTTATATTAGTAGGGAAAGATCATTACATATATTATGTATGTATCAACTAGGGTAAGACATGAAATAATGAGCCCTTATAAAATGGGTCTCACATTATTTATTATACTACTAGTTTGTAAGGAATTAATCCTTCAAGAATAAGTTTATATTGGGCCATTATAAAAATACTCTTACTAATAAGAATTGTAAGGATCCAAACTTGAATAAATCCCTTACAAGAATTAAATCAAGAATTGGGCTTTTGAATAAGTAAATAAATTCCGGGTTCAAGAATTATATATATATATATATATATATATATATATATATATATATATATATATATCAATTGGAAAGACTAAGCCCAATTAAATCAAATAAATCGCCCGGTGGAAATAATTACTGGTATCAAGGCTTGAACGAATTTACGGGGTACTACACAAAATATAAAGAGTAAGCTTGTACAAATGATGAAACAAATCGACCCAAGCTATACTCACGAGCCATATTCATTCCCCAATTCCCACTTAAATACCCATTACCCACCTCCATCACAATTTCATAAAGGAAACAATGCTTCACATTTCTTTGAAACATCACCTTCCAACCAATATTTTACCCTACCTAATCTTTGTGATTATATCCCACCGGCCAAGGATGAAATTGAGATTCTAAAAGAAAAAATAGAAGCATTCACAAGGATGGCCAAGGAGGATACGATTAATTTAAAAGCCAAAATCAAGAGCGAATTGAAAAAGTATCTTGCTACCCTCCGGGAGGAAGGACTTCCATTAAAAGAGGTTGAAACGAAGATGCTATCCATGATGGAGGAGCTCATGAAAATTAATGAGTCACGGGTGATAAGCCTCCAAGATACCCATAATTTGAGTACATATTAGGATATTTTGTCACGTTTTTAGCATCCTTACATGATGAGTTGTGATCAAATATGCCTTAAATTCAATAACCAACACGCAAAGCTACTTTTAGCGTAAATGAGGTGATACAGGAGTACCGGGAGCCAATGGGAACGAAACCCGAGCTTAAAGAATGAACCAGGCAAGATCGGAGCCCCGAAGGACCCGAGAAGACCTCCACACGCGTGTGAGTGCGCGTGGCCACAATCCAATAGCCTCCCACGCACGATCACACGCGTGTGGAGCGACGTGAAGACTGCAATGCGCGAATTTCCCTAGGGTTGCTTTTCGGAGACTATTTAAACCCCCTTGATAGATTTTCAGGAGAGATTTTTTTCCATTTTTTTTAGAACTTCCTTTTCAATTTTCCTTTCCCAATTTTGGGATCTACTTTAGATAACTTTAGGAGTAGTCTAGATAATTTCCATTGTAGAAGACAACAAGCTTGGATTGAAGGATCACTTCAAGTCTAAGTGATTTCTATTACATTTCTATTATATATTATTATTTTGTTCTTAGAATGAATTAGCTTTTGTCTTGAATTTCATATCATGAGTGGCTAGTTTAATCTAGGGATTTGGATTGTGTGAAGATATGTTGCTAGTGTGATGATCTTATATCTAATTTTGGATCTAAATGCTTAGATTGTTGGGTTATCTATTCCTGTGTATTGATTGTTGTTTTGATGATATCTTGTTTTGATTTGGCCAATCTAGATGAGAGACTGAGCTCTTGACTCCTTCATGTCTTTGATTAGAGTTAGGATTGAAGCTTGTAGCAATCATAGATCCTATGGACTTCTTAAGAATAGTAGGATAGTGTGTAGCTAAAGTGTTTGATAAAATTCTTCTTAGAACTTTGGATGCTTGAAGGCATTCCTAAGTCCAAGAAGCCCTAGTACACAAAGGTGGAAAAGGACTAAGAACACACACTCTTGAATAGCCAACATCTTTGTCTCGTTTATCCATTACCTTAGACACACCAAGATGCAACATAGATGAGCACTATCCAATCCCTACCTCTTTACATAATTTTCAATCTCTTTTATTTTACACCATTTTCTCACATAAACCCAATCTTATGAACTCCTTTCGCTTTCGAATCACCACTCACCGCACTCGAATCCATTGCATGACTCAATCACGTAAAGCTGCATCTGTCAAAATGGCGCCGTTGCCGGGGAAGGCAATAGGTTGTCAAATGTTTTTGTTTACTTTGATTGAATGATTGCTAGATTTGAGCATTGTTAATCCACACCACTTTCTTTTGTTTCATTTTCTATTTTGTTTGTTTTTGTTACTTACCCAATTGACTACTTCTAGTCAATTGTGGAATCTTTGCTTCATTAATAATCTTAATAGGTGAATGCCCATGCGAGCAAAAGGAAATCAAGGCTTACTACCTTACATTCCAGAAATCAATAGAGCAACTAGGAAGAAAAATACCCAAAGGTCACAAATGGCTTCATCAAGCGCAACAAGAAATCCACAAGGAAGAGGAGCAACTATACCAAACCCGCCCCCAGCTCCAGTTAATCCACAAGGACCAATTAACCATGAAGAACCGATTCTTGAAGAACCACAAGCTAACAGAGCAAACCACCAAGGAAACATTCATGAAGAAGAATACTATGGAATCCCTCAGGAACCGTAGAGATCAATTGCAGATTATATGACTCCGGATTTTAACATGCACAACTCGATCTATGTACCGCCGATGGAAAACGTCAACTTTCACGTGCATCCAACTATTCTCACACTGGTCCAGAATAGCCAATACTCGGGATTGCCATCCGAAGATCCCAATGCACACATAACAAGGTTCATACGGGCATGTGGGATCACTACAAGAAAAATGCACATAGACAACACTAAAAAGACAACGGTTTTTGACAAAAGTGTTGTCTTTTGTCTAAAAGACAACAGTTTTGGACAAAACCGTTGTCTTTGACGCAACACTTTTATCAAAGACAACGGTTCTAACTGAACCGTTGTCTTTAGTGTTTCGTCTTTGTGCATTTTGTCAAAAGACAACACCGCAAAGACAACGGTTTTTAAAAGCCGTTGTCTATGTGCATTTTTTTTAAATAAAAGACAACGGTTTTATGTAACCGTTGTCGTTGGTGTGTTGTCTTTAAGTGCACTTGAATACACAACACTACAAAGACAATGATTTTTTAAAACCATTGTCTTTGCGCGGTTTTTTTTTTTAAAGACAACGGGTTTATTTAACCGTTGTTGTTTGTGTGTTGTCTTTAAGCACACTTGAATAGGCAACACTTCAAAGACAACGGTTTATTAAAATCGTTGTCTTTGTGCGCCATTTTTTATTATTTAGACAATAGTTGTATTTAACCGTTGTCGTTAGTGTGTTGTCTTTAAGGGACACTTGAATACACAACACTACAAAGACAACGATTTTTTAAAACCGTTGTCTTTGGGCGGTTTTTTTTTTTAAACAATGGGTTTATTTAACCGTTGTTGTTTATGTGTTGTCTTTAAGCACACTTGAATAGACAACACTTCAAAGACAACGGTTTATTAAAACCGTTGTCTTTGTGCGCCCTATTTTTTTATTTAGACAACAGTTGTATTTAACCGTTGTCGTTGATGTATTGTCTTTAAGTGCACTTGAATACACAACACTACAAAGACAACGGTTTTTTAAAACCGTTGTGTTTGCGAGTTTATTTTTTTTAAAGACAACGGTTTTATTTAGTCGTTGTCGTTGGTGTGTTGTTATTAAACGCATTTTAATACATAACACTTCAAAGACAACAGTTTTTTAAAACCATTGTCTATCTGCATTCCGATTTTATTTAGACAATGGTTTTATGTAACCGTTGTCGTTGGTGTGTTGTCTTTAAGTGCACTTAAATACACAATACTACAAAGACAACGGTTTTTTAAAACCATTGTCTTTGCGCGTTTATTTTATTAAAAAAGACAACAGTTTTATTTAACCATTGTCGTTTGTTTGTTGTCTTTAAGAACATTTGAATAGACAACACTTTGAATACAACTATTTATTAAAATCGTTGTATTTGTGCACCTATTTTTTTTAAACAACGGTTTTATTTAACCGTACGTTGTCGTTGGTGTATTGTCTTTAAGTACACTTGAATACACAATACTACACCGTTGTCTATGTGCATTTTGTTTTTATAAAAGACTTTTATTTAAATGTTGTTATTGTTCTGTCATGGACTAAAATTCATATATATTTGTTACCAACAAGAATTGAACCTAAGACACTCTTTTAATAATCAATAATAAGACACACCCTTATCCACCAAGCTACTACACCAATTAGTTTTATATGCACCGTTTAATGTATTTATTCCTTCATTTGTAAGTAAGATATTAGAAATCTTTGTGCAAAATGTATTAAGAAAACATTGCTAAAGAGAATCAAACTTACAACTTTTCCTGTAACACTCATAAACTTAACCACCAAACTACTTCTTCACTTCATTACTAAGAAGTTTCACCTAATATTTAAACCCAAATTTCTGGGTGGGTAGATTTACAAACCGGTCAGCCGGCAATTCACCGGCTGCCTTTGCCCTCCGCCCATGGCACCCCAACAGGACCGAGGGTGCTCTGTGGAATGGTAACGACTCCCTAAGCAGGGCAGGCTCAACGATGATTCACCAAGTCAAGTCTGGTGGTCTGGCCTCCTCAAGGAGATGGTCTGGTCTTCAAGACACACCTCAAGTCACGAAAACGGAAGACTTCCCTAGTCTAGTTGCCTGGCCTCCTTCCTTCTGTTGGCATGCCTAGGTTCAAATCCGAGTGGTAATATAGTTAGGCTATTTGATTATTTTTATTCATTAGTCCTTTAATTAAATATTTATTTATTATTTGGGTCGTCTTTGTGTTTTTGGACAGGTACTTTTGGGCTTTGTATGTATAAATATTTGGGTCGTCCTATTCTGATCATTATTTTTGTTCACTATATATATATATATATATATATATATATATATATATATATATATTAAAAAAATAAAGTCTTAATTTTTCATTTCTTACACTTTTTTATATCTAGATTCTTTATAAAAGAAAATAAAAACTTAATTATATTTAAAAAAAGTTTTTCTTAGAAAAAAACCCTTTCAAAACTTACACATTTTGTTAAAAATTTCCTTCCCTCTAAAACAAAAAATTCTTCCCTCTCGAATAGCTAATCCCTAACCTTCTATCGCTTCCCCCAACTCACCCGAGCTCGTCCTTGCGAAACTGCCGACCTCGACCAGCAACTCCAGCGACGGCCTACGGGCGACGGCGACGGCGACGGCGAGAATCAAGTACTGTTCCGCCCTGCTCTGCGAGACCGCGACTGTGACCAGCCTTGCTCCGCCACCGCGACTGCTGCTCGCCTGCTCTACCACTGCACGGCTACTCCAGTGCTCCACTGTGTTTTGGTAAGTGTTAATAAACTATAATTATATTTTTATGATTATTTATATTTTCTTTAATTTTTATGATTATTGTTGATGGATATGAGTTCATTGATTTGATTGTGAATATTGTTGTGATTAATTGAATAAGTGATTTATTTCCTTACTCCTTAACGCCCAACTTGTCAAGAAGAAATTGGAAGCGGCTATCTTTACCCATTGGTAATTAATTTGGATTGTGAAATAATATAATGGATATTGATAATTTTATATTTGGATTGTATTATTAAGGACATGTTGTTGTCTTTAATTTGAAATTACAAAGTAAGTTCTACATTATGACGAATTGAAGTATCATGACAAGTTATAAATAGTTTTTATGTACCTGTAATGGATTTGAAATTGCTTGGTGTAGTCTGCTGTCACCCTTTGAATTCTAACGTGTCTTGATACTTGATCAGAGAAAACTTTTATAGAGCTTTTGTCTACACCATTCTCCACACTCCAAAGCTGTGCTCAATGAAGTCTTATAAGGAAATGAGGAGGTGCTTTAGGAACTAGTCAGGGAAGGTATGGAATCTTGCGAGGCTGCCGACCTCGACAAGCTACTTCCCCTTTCTATGGATGATTCTGCTGACTAAAGCATCTTGTACCTTGAGAGATGGCCCTGTTGTTTACTTGTTCTAAGCCCATAATTAATGAATTAATTCATTTATGTCAAGTTATAGCTGGGATGCATTTCTTCTTCTTTTTATAATTTAATTTATTTACAATATTATTACCATATTGTTTTTTGGTTATGGTTACTGTATGATGTAGTTATCTAGTTGCAGAGCTATATACTTTATGATATTAACTTGACTATAGTTTCCCCTGGGCAAAGAACAAGATCCCTATCTCCAAACTCAATATTTTATTCATCATTTTTCTTTATCCATTTTCTTTTCATCTTGTTTGCTTTCAGATATCAGTGTGTTCTTGTTAAACGAAGGAGCTTTGTTTTAGTCTCCTTCAAAAGGATCATGAAAAATGCAAGCTACTTTGTGTGTCACTTTCAAGAAGCTTATGCATATCGCTATCTACACTAGTTCTTCAGTTCTAGACTTCCAGATGTAATGCATGGTAAATAAACTCGCCAACTTGCTTTCAATATCTGTGTTTTGTCTAGTGAACTTTCTGAATATCTTTTGTGTTCTATCTGTCTAATGAGTTAATAAAAGGAGAAGATAAATATGAAAATAGTGGCAGGATTCTTTTTCTGACTTCGTCTGAAGGCTAGGAATACAGAACTTATTCCTTTTCGTCTAAGAGGGCTAAAATAGTGATAAGAGGGCTCTAAACTAAATCTTTCCAATTCTTCTAAAATCGCAAAAGGCAGCCATCTCCAAAGTGCAGAAAGCAGGATTCTCCAACTGTTCTACTGGCATGTGGATAGGAATGAAATGCAGATGAGGCACAAAAACAAATGTTGGACATAGTTTCCTGAGATGGAATTTGTAGATGGGACCAAGACTTGATGATGCTTTAATTTATTTGTATATATGAGGCACTCCTGGTGTAAAAGTAACCAAATAACCTTGAAATTTTATACTGATAAATTCATTATTTTCCGTCTTGTTATTATTTTCACTTTCCTTTCCCTTGTGATGATAATGTGTTTTGATTAGTTATGTGTATTGTGATTAGCCTTTTCTTTTAAACACTCTAATCCGTAAATATAGAGTAAGTAAATTCTAATAGACAATACAGGTTGTCTATGTATAAAATTTTTGACAATACAAGTTTCGACAATACATAATAGACAATAGTTTGTAACTGTTGTCTTATATATAAAAGACAACGCTTAAGATCTGTTGTCTATTTGCATGACTTTCAACAACGCTTCTTTCAACAACCCAGAATAGACAACGGTTAAAAATCATTGTTTTAACCGTTGTCTATGTGAATGACTTTTAACAACACCGGTTTTAACAACACTGAATAGATAATAGTTAAAAATCGTTGTCTTTTCTAGAAAAGACAACAGTTAAAAACCGTTGTCTTTGCTCGGGATTTACAACAACACCAGTTTCAACAACACTCAATAGACAACGGTTAAAAATCGTTGTCTTTTCTATAAAAGACAACGGTTAAAAACCGGTGTCTTTGCTCGGGACTTACAACAACACCGGTTTCAACAACACTCAATAGACAACGGTTAAAACCTATTGTCTTTTCTAGAAAAAACAACGATTAAAAACCGTTGTCTTTGCTAGTGACTTACAACAACATCGATTTCAACAACACTCAATTGACAATGGTTAAAAACCGTTGTGTTTTCTAGAAAAGACAACAGTTAAAAACCGTTGTCTTTGCTCGTGACTTACAACAATACCGATTTCAACAACACTCAATAGACAACGGTTAAAAATCGTTGTCTTTTCTAGAAAATACAACGGTTTAAAACCGTTGTCATTGAGTGGTACTTACAACAACACCGGCTTCAACAACAGAAATTTTATCTCAAAGGCATCGATTTTTAACCGTTGTCTATGTGCATTTTTCTTGTAGTGGATGTACAAACAAGAAGGCGTTAGTGAGGAGATAATTCGACTTAAATTATTCCCATTTTCAGTTATAGGAGAGGCAACACGTTGGTTGGAAAGCAAGACGGCAATCATTTCAGATCATGGCAACAGTTGCATCGTGAATTCATGAACGAGTTCTTCCCCATCACGAAGACTATGAGGATCCGAAGGCTAATACAGGAATTCAAGCAAGGAAGGCTTGAGAGTTTGGGGGAGGCTTGGTGACGATTCAAGGTTCTCAAAAGACAATGCCCGCAAGATCTGATGCACCCATGGGACGTGATTAGCTCATTCTACGGAGGGCTAACTGATGACGGAAAGATGTTACTTAACTCATCCTCCAGCGGTGCCTTTGTCTCCTTAGCTTTGCCCGAAGCTGAAGAATTGATCGAGAGAATATCTAAGAATACCTCTTGTTGGTATGACCGACGAGGAGAGCACGAAGGCATGTATGAGATTAATAGCCATGTGGCAAGTGAGGCAAAAATAGAGGCAATGAATCATGAGATCAAAAAATTACAGGCCATAGTAGAAAAAATGGAAGGAAAACCCAAGCCTTGTATGGCTTTGGCACTTTACTATAACATCTGTGGAGGACCACATGATACTAATATCTGCACTTCACCGTCTGCATCTGAGCAGGTTGAGGCGGTGGGCTATCAAAGGAACTCCAACTACAATACCTATGGACAAAATCAAAGGTCGAACAACAATTGGAAACAGGGCGAGGGATGGAACAACAATGATGGATATCATGCGCGAGCACAATACAATTATGGAAACAAGCTTGCTTATGGACAAAATGACAAGGGCTGATTGATGTATAATCAGAATCAAGGCAATGGAGGCCAAATGACCCAGTTCAGGCCACAACACAACTCTCAACTTGACTTTACTCAACAGAGGAGGGATGATATCCGTGAAGTAGATGAAAGGCTTACCAGGACGTTCATGAAATTGAAAAATGATCAGGTAAATCTTAAGCAAGAGATCACTCAGGAAATGAGACAAGAGATTCCTAGTCGTAGACAAGAATCCAAGGCTACACTCAAGACCATTGAGAATCAAATCTCACAAATGTTCAAAATGATGTCTGAGAGACACTACGGACAACTCCCTAGTAACACAGAGAATAATCCAAAAGAGAGAGTCAATGCCATTGATGCCAAGGAAGAAAAGCACAAAAATTGTGACCCTATGAATATTGTTTGCGGAATATGCCAATGTAGGAAAAAAGGCAAGGAAGATGAGACTACCTCTTGTAGTCCCAATCTTGAATTAAAGACTGCGAGCGCTTCGTGCACAATTTCAATGAAAGAAAGCAATGAGAAAACCACTTCTGAAAAACCGCCCCAAAGAAAAGGAGCTATCACAAGACAAAACCAAAAATGCAAAGGAAAAAGAAGCGGCACGAGAAGGTACAATTAATGCTTTTATCCGAAAATTTTTCAATAACAAAGAATGCCGCGAGTTATTTGAGGACAACAATTGTGATAATTTTACTTGCTTGAGCCAAGAGTCTTCGGCTTGTTTGACTGAGGGTCACCCCAGAAAGAAGGGTGACCCAGGAGCTTTGGTGATTCCTTGTTCTATACAGAACATGGATCCTCAAAATGCTCTAGCCGATCTCAGAGCTTTGATTAATGTAATGTCTTCAAATCTCTTTGAAAAATTGAACTTACCAAGTTTGAAACCGACAAGGCTGACACTCCGTTTAGCCGATGGGACCACACGGTACCCGGAAGGCTTGGCGGAGGATGTTCTAGTAAGAATAGGAAAATTTCTTGTGCCTGTCGATTTTGTTGTCTGTAAGATGGGAGATACAGAGCCCCATGGTTCTTTAATTCTTGGAAGACCATTTTTGGCTACTTGTCACGCCCGCATAGACGTAAGCTCAGGGGAGATAACCTTGAGATTTGAAGGACAAGCCACGAATGATGACAAAGTAAGAACAGAGGGGACTGATGAAGAAGTGAGGGCGATGGTCAGAACAAAGAACAAATCAAAACCGAAGTGGAAAAATGACAAGCTGACATGGAAGAACACGTGGGTATCGAAGTGTTTCCTACCCACTACCACGGAGTATGGTTGAAAAATGAACAAGGTATAATGCGTCTAGCCAAAGACGTAAATTGTGGCGCTGCTTGGGAGGCAACCCAAGGTCTAATAAACTATTTTTATGTTGTTTTTATGTTTTCGTCTTTAATATTTTGTTACAATTCCATTTGGTACCATGTTTTGGAAGACTAACTTGTAGGATTTGAGACTAGAAAATGCATTGGACAGGCCTAATACAGACATAGGTGTGAAGTGAAAAATCAAAATCAAGAAAAATGACGCACCAGGGTGACACGCATGGTCACACGCGTGCCAACCGGCGTGGGAGCAATCCAGTATGTCCCCACGCCCGATCACATGTGTGCTAACCGTCTTGGGAACAAAACAGAATGTTCACACGCACGTTCACACGCGTGCGGACGTGCGTGGAACCAACACCACGAGATAAAAGACCCATTCGGCCGAACCACGCCACTTTGCACTCCAAAACCTAAGTTTTCTTCTCTTCTCCACGCAAGGTAATCTCCAAACTTAAAGGTTTGAGCATAGTGAATTATTTTCATCCCCAAGAAGGTTAAAAGCATCACTATCAAGGTAATTTCATATCTTTTAACCATTTATTTTGAATATCCATGAGTTTGGAAGATTTGAATGTTGAAATTTTATCCTACATTATCTTGAATGTTTAAATTGGTTTATAATGCTTCATAGAACTATCCTTTGATGTTTTCTTTCATTATTGATGGTTACATTGATGGATTGAAATTTAAAATCGAGTTTCAAGTGTGAACACCATTGTTGAACAAATGAGTTTGTTGAATTTCTTGTCTAGATTATAAAATTGATGCTTGAATTGATGTGTAAACTTGTTATAGACCTATTATATGCCATCAATATGACTTTCCACATGCTACATTGCAAAAATTGAATTTTCAATTTCAAACCCTAATTTTAGAATTTGGGGAAAAAGATGGAGTTGACTTTTTGAAATTCTTGACTTTTTGAGTTGACTTCTTATTTGACCATCAAATTGAACTATCTTATGATGATATTGTGCATCTGTGTGATAATGGAATGATATTGTTCATATTCTTATGTTAGATGTTTTCGAAATATAGGGGAAACTATGGCGAAATTTTCGAAAATCCTTGAACCTATATGTTTGAAATCCATTATCTTGACAAGGAATTTTACATGAATGCATTGGTGACTCATTTGAATGATAGTTACATACAACCAATTACTATGAGTATTAATTTCTAAATTTTGTAGGATGGGAAGATCTAAAGAAATGGCAAAGAAATCCAAGCACGATCATGGCGAATCTAGTCGGTCGAGAGCACGACCCCAAGTTGCACAAAACGAACCAGCAGTTCCACAAGCTCCTCAAGAGAGAGGCACGAGATCTCTAAGGCACTTGACACTTCCTCAGCGCGCTCTTGTGGATGATTACAAAAGCAAGCAATTATGTGTAGGCCATTTCTTTGACGATAATGTTTTGACAGAGTTTGCTTGCCTGAACAAAGTGAATAGATTGATAAGGCACCCTCAACTACGCCGTTTGTTCGAGTGGCGAGGTCCAACCTATGCGCCAGTCACTTATGTATTTTTTGCCACACTTGACATCAAAAAGGAGGCCAATAATGCGAGGGAGTCAATCTCATTCCGGTTGTTTGGCAATCACTACAACTTATTTCACAACGCTCTGGGTATAGCTCTTGGGTTTCACAACGCCGTGGAAATATCGTTGACATATTTCAAGGACTTCAAGGATGATTTCGATTCAGAGGCTGTGGTTGTTCAGTACTGGAAGAGCATAACCAACAATGCAGCTTACAACTCCTCCAACTTAAAAGCAAAGCTCATCACTAGAAACGCTTTGAAGGCCATCAGATTTGCCTTTGCAGTTAATCTCTCCGGTAGGACCACCAACAGGAACAAAGTCTACAAGCAGGATCTATTTTATATGTGGTGCATGGAGAACAGAGTCAGCATCAACATGGGTGTTCAAGCAACGAAATGGCTTCAAACCCAACTGAAGAAGAAGGTTCAAACTGTTTTCATAGGACTTTTTGTCACTCGATTGTGCTAGGGTTTGGGCCTAGGAAACCTTCTTTTAGAGGAAAAAGATGAGGGTCCCATGGTTGCTTTCTCTGTGAGTGAGTTCTTTGCTATGTATCTCAAGTTGGGAAGGGATGATGCCCTTGATTTGGAAGTTTATGATGACACCGAGGAGGAAGATGAAGAGAATGATGAGGGGAATGATAATGCCGCAGCGCAGGAGCAGGGCGAGCCTAGTGCACAGCATGAGGGCTCTACTTCGATGGATTGGGAGGCATCTCAAGCTTTCCAAAGGCAGCTCCATGATGAACAGATGGATTATTTGCGCGAGCAGCGGGCATGGCAGCATGGACAATTCACATCCGTATTTGCACGCCAGGATAGGCAGGACGAGCAGTTCCTAGCACTTCAAGCTAACCTGAATGAAGAGCTTATTCGTATGAGAAGAGCAGTTGAGGAGAATGCTAGGATGATCCAGGAGCTTCAGGCTCAATTTGATAGACAATTCCGTCCTCCATCCTTCAGTGATCAGTGATGCCATATCCATCCTCTCAATCCTGAATCTTGATTTGTAACTATGAAGTCTGAACAACAGTGGTTACCAGATGGTTGTTTGTCCCATTCAAACATTAGGATCCCTACGCGTGGGGTTCCGCCTTTACTTTACTTTATTTTTATTTTCGCTTTATGATTTATGCTTTTTACATTTAAACTACTTTACTTTTCACGCATTTACATAATTGCTAGTCTACTTGAATAATTTCTGCTTTATTTTATATTTACATGCTTAAATATCTATGTTTATGTTTTATTATTATATTTCTTTTATTTCTATCAAGTCTATAATAATTGAATAGTTCTCCCGAAACCCTTTTGTATATTGTGTCTCCATTTCTTATAAAGCATCGATAACGGAGGCAGACCTATGATGGAAGCTAAAGTGTGGAAAGAGGGATGCATACTTGGTTTATCCTCTTATCCCTTTTCTAATTTTAAGCCCCGTTTTTTATTTCTAAAGTGTGGAAAATTTGTTTATATAGCTTTGTGTATACGTTGTGTTTTGAGCTTACCATGATATATAGGATCGTTAGAGTATACCCTATATCCCAGAGCAATTTCCAAAGTGTGGAAAGGGATCTTTTATTTGTCAAATCCTTAGAATCCCTATTTTGTTCCTTTACCCTATACCATATGGAAACATCGAGGACGATGTTTATTTTAAAGTGTGGAAAGAACGCACTTTGCGCTTTATATGCTTATCTGCTTAGACTAGGAAAGTTGGAGCTCTTGGGACTGATAAACGGGTGTATCTGCAATGTGAAAAGAGAGTTGTTATTTGTGTTATCTAGAGAGAATTTTGACTAGATGCCCAAAAATTTTTACGCTTGAAATATCTTTGAGGAAGTTACTTTTCGCACCCATGAGAGTGTTTAGAGCCAAATAAGTTTATATTCTTACTTGCTTGCATGATGTTCGCATCTTATTTACGTAGGACCTTAGTCAAGGATCTCTCGAAGTGGGAGTGTGCACTTTTTAATTTGAGAAAGATACAGTTTGGCGAGGCCCGGAATTGAACTAATTTTGGTAAGCTTAATGAGAGAAAAATCCCTTAATCCCAAAAAAAGAAGAAGGCATGAGGGGTTGACATGGAGAAAAGTTGAAAAGGCAAAAGGCCAATCACCGAGATTAAAAATTGAGGAAAGCCAATTGGTTGGGTTTTGTTCAACCATAGCCTTCGGTAAGCAAAAAGCTTTATCTGGAGTCGGTTATTCATATAAAAAAATCCCATGAATTGAGAAAATAAGAGATGAGGTGAGCCGCTTCGCTAGGATTTGGGTACCCATTGCACTGTCTTCGAAAAAGCATGGAGCTCCATGTGAAGTCGGGTGGCTCGATGACGTTATCCTAGGAAGTGAAAAGAAAAGAGGGACCGCACTAAGCCAAAAGCGGTGAGTGGTCCATGCCCCTACCCTAATTTATTTTACGTTGGGCTTTGGCATCTAAGGTTGGAAAGGTTGATTAACTAGTGTACATCGTTCCCACTAGTGGGATCGGCTAGAGGCCTTGATTAAATGAAAGGTGAACCAAACTTTGGAAATGCATGCATGCGAATGGTGTGAGAAGTGTGATCCTTTGTTTTATTTGTTTATCTACGAAAGGTTTTTATTTCCCAAAAATATTTCTTGAGTTGATGACATCTGACCAAAATCCTTTGTAGATAACACAAAAGATTTCTTCCATTTCAATAGTCTTAGACACCCACCACTTTGATTTGCCAAGCGCTTTGTTTTGCATGAGATGGTATCTCGGATACTTATGTGCTTAAATAGTATATTGTCTTGCTTGAGGGCAAGCAAGAAGCAAAGTGTGGAAACTTGATAAGCCTCCAAGATACCCATAATTTGAGTACATATTAGGGTGTTTTGTCACGTCTTTAGCATCCTTACATGATGAATTGTGATCAAATATGCCTTAAATTCACTAACCAACACGCAAAGCTATTTTTAGCCAAAATGAGGTGATACAGGAGTCCCGGGAGCCAATGAGAACGAAAACTGAGCTTAAGGAACGAACCAGGCAAGATCGGAGCCCGGAAGGACCCGAGAAGACCTCCACACGCGTGTGAGTGCGCGTGGCCACAATCCAATAGCCTCCCACGCACGATCAC
Organism: Ipomoea triloba; assembly: GCF_003576645.1. Lineage (NCBI taxonomy): Eukaryota > Viridiplantae > Streptophyta > Magnoliopsida > Solanales > Convolvulaceae > Ipomoea > Ipomoea triloba. Next base: position 27,024,796 of record NC_044921.1, read on the forward strand.
ACGCGTGTGGAGCGGCGTGGAGACTGCAATGCGCGAATTTCCCTAGGGTAGCTTTTCGGAGACTATTTAAACCCCCTTAATAGATTTTCAGGAGAGCTTTTTTTCCATTTTTTTTAGAACTTCCTTTTCCATTTTCCTTTCCCAATTTTCGGATCTACTTTAGATAACTTTAGGAGTAGTCTAGTTGATTGATAATTTCCATTGTAGAAGACAACAAGCTTGGATTGAAGGATCACTTCAACTCTAGGTGATTTCTATTACATTTCTATTATATATTACAATTTTGTTCTTGGATTGAATTAGCTTTTGTCCTGAATTTCATATCATGAGTAGCTAGTTTAATCTAGGGATTTGGATTGTGTGAAGATATGTTGCTAGTGTGATTATCTTATATCTATTTTTGGATCTAAATGCTTAGATTGTTGGGTTATCTATTCTTGTCTATTGATTGTTGTTTTGACGATATCTTTTTTGGATTTGGCCAATCTAGATGAGAGATTGAGCTCTTGACTCTTTCATGTCTTTGATTAGAGTTAGGATTGAAGCTTGTAACAATCATAGATCCTATGGACTTCTTAAGAATAGTAGGATAGTGTGTAGCTAAAGTATTTGATAAAATTCCTCTTAGAACTTTGGATGCTTGAAGGCATTCCTAAGTCCAAGAAGCCTTAGTACACAAAGGTGGAAAAGGACTAAGAACACACACTCTTAAATAGGCAACATCTTTGTCTCGTTTATCCATTACCTTAGACACACCAAGATGCAACATAGATGAGTACTATCCAATCCCTACCTCTTTGCATAATTTTCAATCTCTTTTATTTTACACCATTTTCTCACATAAACCCAATATTATGAACTCCTTTCACTTTCGAATCACCATTCACCGCACTCGAATCCATTGCATAACTCAATCACGTAAATGCCCGAACACTTGACACACCTCCACGTCCTTCCTTCGAGACCGACACTCGGGGAGTCATTGACTTTCCATTTTAACACACACATATCTTTTGACGATTCACCCCTACGTAAAGCGGCATCTGTCAACGGGCTAACTCTACCATCATAGATGATATCCCGACTTTGGAAGCCAATTCAAGGATTGAACAAGAGAGTGAAAAACAAAATGTTAGACGGAAGATGAATGTTGAAGAGGAAGAAGATTGTTATGCCTTGGTGCTTAAAGAGGTCCCAATCTTTGGATTGGAAGATCCAAAAAAGGTAGAGATGGAGAGTGAAGATGAATACATCGAAGTAGTGTAGGAAGATGAAGAGCCGACATGTGGTAACATTCTTAATCCTTCTTGCATTAATATTCTTGAAAATCCTTGCGCTCTTATTGAAAACACTTTTGACACTTGTGAGGATGACTCCCTTTGCGTTAATATTTCCGTAACATGTGATTATGATTGCTTTAAATTTCGAGATGATTCCGTAGAAAATTGTGATATATTGATTAATGATTGTAAGGATTCTCTCTTGTTTGCTAATGATTATGATTGGTTTAAATTTTTGAAAGATGAATCATTTAACTTGGATGAAAATGAATTGATGAGTGAGGGGGATGATGCTTCATTTTAATCATGTGAGGGTGAGAGTAATTTTTCTAATCAAATAGAATGGGGAGATGAGAAAAGAGAATGTGAGGAAGAGATAGTAGAAAATGATGGGATTTTCACGTTTGATCTTATGGAGAAAGTTTAGTGGGAAGACCTTGTTAAAACCAAAATTGAGAAAGGGAGTGAGGAGATATAGTATAAAGAGAATGCTACAAATGAAAAGATCTTTAGGCGGAGAAGAGAGGAAAAGGAAAAGGAAGTTCACACCATCCTAGACCTCACTCTTAACACCTTGAATTCTTTCCAATTAAACTACTTCAACCCTTTGAAATTGTTTTAGTTTAACGAAATATTATATGATTTTTAAAGTGTTATGAACTAAAGAAATTATTACTTTTGAGAATGGTTGAGTATTGGAAATCATATGTGTTGGTGTTATGTCTATATATATTCTTGAATATTGTAGCTTTTAGATTAGATCAATCTCCATTGTAGAAGACAACAAGCTTGGATTGAAGATCTTCTTCTCTCTAGGTGATCTTTATTTCATTTCTATAATTTTAGCTATCTTGTTATTGGATTAAATTAGCTTTTGCTTGCATTTCATATCATGAGTAGCTAATTTAGNTATGGTCTCGATAAACCGGCACTTCTCCAAGAGGCTGAATGTTAGTCAACATGTGCAGATAAAATACTCTAAGTTTGGAGAAGAAGAATATCATGGAGATAAAATATTGAAGAGGTGCTGAGCGGGAGGTTTCAAAATGTACGGAAGTGGATGACACGTCAGACCTCCACCACAAACGGTCAAGAAGTGCACCAATCCTGAAGTGGTCAGATTCCCCAAACAAGGAATGATGGGAACATAAAAAGAGTAACTTTATCCAAAAGAAGCAAGTGAAGCATGAGCTCAAGAAAGTGGAATATGGAATATTCACTACAAAACAAAAGGCTCAAGTTACAAGACCACTACTCCATGAAAAATGCTGAAATTGTGCAAAGACCCATGTTCGGCGTGGGAGACCAATTTCAAACGGAATAGTTTTCCCTCCAACGGAACTATTCTTCTACTCTCATATATAAGGACGTAAAGACACAGAAGAAACGAGGTTGTTGTAAAAGAGGTCAAGAGGTTAACAAGAGGTGTCTGATAAAAACGTTCCAGTGCAAAGTGCTTAACTTGGAATATCATCCTGATATTCAATACAGCGAGAGAACACATCTTAGTGTTCGAAGAGAGTTACAAAGCTAAACTGTTATACATCCAGAAGGTGACCAAAGCTGCTCTACATCAAAGTTGATTCAACGATAGCTTGTGGTCAGATTGGAG
>NC_044921.1:27028387-27070932 GCF_003576645.1 Ipomoea triloba
ACTCGTGCTAACTAAAAGGGGATAACATTTCCGCTGCGCATAAAACTTTGTCTTCACCTCGTGAGGTATCGAACCTAAACATCCTAAGTTCAATACACACGAGAGGTCGAAAAGATTTGCAAAATCTTATACAAGTCTATTCACCCCCCCCCTCTAGACTTGTACCCCATCCCCTTGGGACCAACAGATCTTATCTCTATATCTTGGATCTATGAGTTTGTGTTGATGGATTATCTATTCTTGTCTTTTGATTGTTGTTTTGATGAGATCTTGTTTGGATGTGGCCAATCTAGATGAGAGATTGAGCTATTGACTCTTTCATGTCTTTGATTAGAGTTAGGATTTGAAGCTTTACACAATCAAAGTTCCTATGGACTTCTTAAGAATAGTAGGATAGTGTGTAGCTTAAGTGTTTGATAAAATTCCTCTTAGAGCTTTGGATGCTTGAAGGCACTCCTAAGTCAAAGAAGCCTTAGTACACAAGGTGGAAAAGGACTAAGACAACACACTCTTGAATAGACAATATCCTAGCAATCCTAATCCATGACCTTAGATTCTCACTATGCAATATTAATGAACACTATCCAATCCCTACCCCTTTTACATATTCACAAAACCACTTTTACTTTACTACTCTCTTGCACTCAAACAAACCAATGAACTACTCTCACTCACAAATTACCCTTCACCACACTCGAGTCCTATGCATGATCTAATCAAGAAAACTCCCGAATGTTTGACACACCTCCACGTCCCTCCTTTGAGACCGACACTCGGGGAGTCACAGACTTTCCGTTTTATCATACAAATATCTTTTGACATTTCACCCTATGCACGCAAGTGTTTTCATTATGTTGTATGATCCATTCATACTTATTGGCGAAGTCTATTCGCCGAGTACTGTATAACTCATAAGACGAGGTAATCCTATGGGGGTGTGCACACTTAAAGTATAGTTACTCCAATAAAGTTCGAGTAGGCGTCGTTTTAATGAACCTAGTTAGGCCAGCTAGGAATCATTCTAATGATCCTATAAGTCCAGGGGATCCGTGTTAGACCGGGGGATGACCACTGAACCCGAGTCAAGATCCAAGTGGTCAAAACAAAAGGAAGAAGGAGGAAACTCCAAAGGCCTCACGCTTTCTAAGAAGAAACTAAGTGAAATTTGAATATGAGAATATAGTTACTCTGTAACTAAGCTAAAGAAAGATGTAATGAATATTTGAGCACCAAAGCGTGCTGATGAACACTCTCTCCTTGAGATGAAATCTGGTGGAAATTCCTTGTGATGAAAGGTTGAATAAACTAGTCTGGAAAGACTAAAATTCTAATCTTACATGATTAATAACGTGTCAAGTAATGAATTCCTTAGTGAGTAAAGGATTATTACGAGACCTCGTCGAAGAGGGATGAGAATTCATAATGTTGTTTCAATTCATATTCACTACTTGTACAAGCCACAGTTGATAACTTGTTTGCAGGTAGGGTCTCAACCAATGGGTAAAGTTATAAAGCTTTCCAATGTCTATATTGCAAAACCTTTGTTTAGTTTTGAGTGACCCATGGATTTTCTTACTTAGCCGTCGTGCTAACTACACTTCGTTGTGTAAAATAACAAATGTCATCTAGTGTGGGTTCATGTAACCCGGTGGACTCCAAGGGTTCGCCGGAGTATGTGTGTCGAGGGATGGATTATGACATGTATGTACAGTTCATGGAGGGTGCCAACCCTTATGCACCTGGTTATGCTGCTCCTGTTCCAGTTAACTCTCTTGTTTCAGATAGTTCTCCCGTCCCTGATGGTCTAGCTAATTATTCTAACGAAGTCCAAGCTCGTTTCGGCTTTTATCCTATTGAAGTGTTAAAGGGAAGTAATCCCCTAGAGTTCATCGTTCACTACCCCTACCTCTGGGACCCAAGTCCTCCGGAGACATGGGCCGAGTGGTCCATGGAGAATGTCACGTGTCGCTTTTTGGACCACCTTACCTGGTTCGAGGGTGAATAGCATGTGGTGTGGGGCACGTACACCGGTCCAGTGTACCGTCAGATAGAATATGTGATGTACCCTTAAGAAACGCCATGGGTAGCTCTTTTGTGTAAATGTTCCTTTTTGTAACCATAGTAGTTTCTAAACCTGATCAGTAAGGTCGTGAACAACCCGAAACTTGTATTTATGTCCCAATGGGCATATCTATGTATATATATGTATCTATGTATGTGCAGCTTAGCTAACCCTAGTCAGCTGAGATATATATATATATATATATATATATATATGTATATATGAATATGTTGGGTGGTAGTTGTTGTAAAGCAGAGTTCCCTTTTAGCCTGTGCACCTAGAGTGGAGTTTGTCAAGGGATGATAGAATTCACTCTAGGTGTGGCGGTAACTACTCTGGATGTACGGTAAGCCGAGCCGGGGTGTTACAATATACATATATGTATGTACATACATATATGTATGTACATACATACATATATGCATCTACATATGTAATGTATGTACATACATATGCATGTACATACATATATGTATGTACATACATACATATATGCATCTACATACATATATGTATGTATGTACATACATATATGTATCTAAGATACATATATGTATGTATGTACATACATATATGTATCTACATACATATGTAATGTATGTACATACATATGCATCTACATACATATATGTATGTACATACATACATATATGTATCTACATACATATGTAATGTATGTACATACATATGCATCTACATACATATATGTATGTGCATACATACATATATGTATCTACATACATATATGTATGTATCTACATATATATATAATGTGTAGTGAGAGAGAGTGAACGGCTATGGCATCGGAGCCGATCTATGTTTGGGAATTTTAGGAAAAATATTGTAGTGCAGAACTATGTTTATATAGGCTGGCTCAAAACAATAGAATGTAAAAAGGAAAGGTCTGTGTCGTGTACGGAACACTGCCTTAAAAGCGAATTTCAAACATTGTGCGGTCTTTTATATCCGAAATGCTTCCGATGGGTAACACAGACTACTACGATTAACCGGCAGAATTAAATCGTAGTTGGAACCTGATTAACTTATGCTGAGACAGACGTAGAGGAGAATAGAAGAATAGAGCGAATGATGTGTGTTCTGAGCTTTAGGAGAGGCGGCATATATAGCATCAAGTATAACCGCTTAACCCATCTTCAACCACAAGTTTCCGCACAAAACGCGAAGCAGAATAGGGAATGTAGGCACGAATTAATGAAAATAATTCTGGCCAAGACAAATTTTGAACGGAAAAGAATTCACACAAGGTAATTATTCTAGACGCAAAAGAATTCCCATAAGGTAATTATTCTGGATGTGCGAAATTCTCAGAAATAAAATAAAGGGCGAACAAAAGGTGCACAACACACCTCGTACGCTTGCGAACTGTATCGAGCCGAGCGGGTGGGCGGCGGTGCATGCGTGGGTTTCCCCCTTACTTTTCCTCCAAATAATTCAAACTACCAAAAAGTAGTTGTTATTTAAAAGGTGAGTGAAAGACCGATGTGAAAGCAATGAGGGACAACTTGACTCTTGAACTTCACACTATTGAATGTTTCTCCAACAATCCCTCACACATTCAAAGTGTGATGAACAACAATGTCTGAGTGAACGCAAGGGCTGAACTTAATGTCACTGTTTTAAACTTGAATTGACACGTAGTGACATTGAGTAAACTCCTTCCCGAAAGGACTTAAGTAAAGAGTTTTGAACTCAAAGTACATTTCAGCTCTTAATTTGCAAGTTCTATAGAAGTCAAACTCTTTGACTTTAGAAGTCCGTCTCTGTACAGACCGATTAGTTATATGTAAGTCCTTTCATGATTTCTCTTAACCACAGTTGTGGTGTTTATCATGAATTCCTTACCATACGGTATTTAACCCCATCTCCCTTGACGTATCAAGGATAGCCTTTCGATTTAGGCCCTTTCTGAGAGGATCTGCTATATTCCTCTCAGATTTCACATATTCTAATGTGATTACTCCATTCACAATTAACTACCTAACAGACTCATGTCTGACTCTTATGTGTCTCCTCTTTCCGTTATAGACACTATTCTTTGCCACGCAAATAGCAGCTTGTAAATCACAGTGAATGGGCACGGCAAGTGTTGAACACCCCCACAATAGCACATCTGCCAGTAGACTTCTCAGCCACTCGGCTTCTTGCCCAGCTAGATCAAGAGCTATAAATTCTGCCTCCATTGTTGATCTATCTATACATGATTGTTTAGAAGATTTCCACGATATTGTTGCTCCGCCCATAGTGAATAGATATCCACTTGTGGAGCTAACATCATCACCATCATTGACCCAGATTGCATCACAATATCCCTCTAAGACTGTAGGAAACCCAGCATAGTGGAGTCCCCAATCTATTGTACCTTTGAGGTAGCGAAGCACTTGGATTATGTGTATAAAGGCTGAGTCTGTTTACTGCAAGAGCAATATCAGGTCTAGTATAGTTCATTAGAAACATTAGACTCCCAATTATTTTTGCATACTCTTCTTGTGTAACGCTAATCTCTAGATTTTTTTATAGTTTTACACTAGGATCATATGGGGTTTGAGCCGGGGTCACCTCAAAGCTACCAAATTTCTTTAATAACTTTTCTGTATAATGGCTTTGAGATAAAGTGTAGTCATTCTCCCTTTTCGTAACTTTTACCCCAAGTATTACATCGGTTTCCCCCAAGTCCTTCATGTCAAACTTATCAGATATAGCCCTTTTGGCACTAAGATTGGAACTAAATATTAACATGTCATCCACATAAAAGACATATAAAGACAATGTTTGGCTCAATCTCTTTCGAATATAAGCAAGCGTATGATCGATTAACCGAATAACCCAAATCCATAAGTGTTTTATGAATATTTTCATACCACTATTTTGGTGCTTTCTTTAAGCCGTATAGAGATTTTACGAATCTACATACCTTTCTTTCTTGTCCTGGATCCACACAACTCGGTGGTTGCTCCATGTAAATCTCTTCTTCCAAGTCACCATTCGGGAATACAGTTTTGACATCCATTTGGTGGACTAGCAACCTGTGAGATGAGGCCAAAGCAAACAAAGCACGTATGGTTGCAATTTTGGTTACTGGTGAGTATGTACAGAAGTAATCTTCACCAAATCTTTGTTTGTAGCCTTTAGCTACAAGCCTTGCTTTGAACCTTTCAGTCGACCCGTCAGGTCTTAGTTTTCTTTTGAATATCCACTTGCATCTAATTGGTTTAGCCCCCCTAGGCAACTCTACCAATTCCCATTTGTGGTTAGACTTGATTGAATCTAGCTCACTTTTTATGACTTCTTTCTAGAACATCGAATCAATTTAGCGCATTGCAGCTTCATATGTTTTTGGTTCTTCCTCTAAAATTAACTGGCACACGAATTGATCAGATATCTCATTTATATCTGTAAGCTTAGTTATATAGGTTAAGAAATCAGAACCGAAACTCGTTTCTGTTCTTTGCCTCTTACTCCTCTTTGGTTGATCAAGCTCATTCTTGGGTTGAGAAGTGGGAAACGACATATTCTCATTTCTTTGAGAGCTATTCATAGAGGCGGTTTTTAGAGGAAAGATGTGTTCAAAAAACTTAGCTTCTCTAGCTTCACACATGGATCGATTATCTAGATACATGAATCTGTAGGCTGCGCTATTTTCAGTATATCCAACAAAAACTGCATTTCAAGTTTTGGGCCCAAGATTGGGTCTTTTAAAAGATGGAAGGCCTACCTTTGCTAAGCATCGCCAGACTTTTAAGTATTTCAAGTTAGGAGCATACCCTTTCCACAATTCATAGGGTGTTGTGTCCTTCTCTTTGTGGAATATTCTATTGAGAATATGGTTAGCTGTAATGGTAGTTTCTCCCCACAAGGAGTTGGGTGCACCTGAACTAATTAGCAAAGTGTTAATAATTTCCTTGAGAGTTCTATTTTTCCTCTCAACTATGCCATTTTGTTGGGGAGTATAAGGTGCAGCACTGATGGTTGTTGTTTAGCGTGAGTGATGGTTGTGAGTTATACGGTGGGGTAGTGTGAAGGTGGTAAAACGAAGAGTCATGAACTCCCTGAGTGTCGTGTCTCTCGCGGATGGCAAATTAGAGAATATACGAGTTTCCTATCTTGAGTTGTTTAGATAACACGAAGGTTGAACATATAGAGATTGGTGAGATGAAATAGTGGGGGTGTAAAGGTTAAGAAGATTTAAGAAAAGTAAATGTAAATAAAAGCGGATAGGGGCTAGAATATCATGGAGATTGGTTCGGAGCGCACGGTAGAGGCTTGATTTCCACCAAGTTATGGTTGAAGGAGCTTGGAACATTGCCCTGAGTGGCGTCACACTCAAGCTCCCAATCCTCAGTCGGTTGGGGAATTTTGTCAAACACTTTGTCTACAAGTTCCCTCCGGATCTCATCTTCTCAGATTGAGAGCGGGAGATGTGGGTAGTGGGCTACATCTCTTTGCAATATCTCGCCAAAGAGATGATCCTATACTCTTGAAGAGATCGGGGCCCTCGATCTAACAAGATCATACAAAACATACACACAATTTCAACATTCCCCAAAGAAATCAAACTCATTCATCAATTTTAGATCATGAACACCAAATCTCCATCCTTCCTAGCCCCAATCATAGGGCTAGCCCTTCATAGGCTTTAACAACATCATCTCATTCAAATAGAAAAGCATATTTACAAGATCAAAATAAATGCAAATAACTTTAGGAAAAAAGGAAAAGCAAGAGAGTTCCAAAGAGAAAGCAAGTTTCAATGAAAGAGTTTACCCAAAAGGATCTCAAGGCTATGGAGATCCAAGTTCTCTTCTCCAAGGAGCTCTTCCTCTTCTCCCTAATCCTATCTAACCCTAACCTAAAGTGAGAAGTGAAAAATTGACAAAAGACTCCCTCCTCCTAGCTGAAATGTCCCTTAAATACTAAAACATCGCGCAGGGTTCTGGTGCCTGTCCATGCCTGCTCACACGCGTGTGGACTGGCGTGGATGCATACTGGAATAATTCCACGCCAGCTCACACGCGTGGTGGTGCTTGTGGGCGTGAATCTCTCCGTTTTCGTCCCTTTTGTTGTTTCTGATTTGGTCTTTGTGTGTCCCCGTGTGGATTGGTTCTTCTTTTCATTGCTTTATGCTTTCCTTGGTTGATTTCAGCCTCTAATCCTGTGGAAATCTTTCAAAACACACCACACAAAACTCTTTTGCAATTTGTTAGTAAAATAGCACGAAAACACATAATTGCATTCTTCAAGACTTTGTTTTGGCAAGAAATCAACTTAATTAGTTCTAGATAATTAGGTACTTTTAGCGGCTATCAAGTAACTTCATGAATAATCCCTGTTTTTTCACAAAAAACCTTTGGCGGAGTTTGATTCATATTCACCACCTTTGTCAGACCGGAGTATTTTGATCTTTTTATCTAATTGATTTTCTACTTCAGTCTTATAGATCATAAACTTTTGTTCTAACTCATCTTTTGTTCTCAACAGACATATTTTCGAAAAGCCGGTAAAATCATCAATAAAAGAGAAATTGGAGGATTGTGGTTTAGGGTGAGTTAATGTGGTTAAACGAAGAGTCAAGACTCCCCGAGTGTCGGTCTCTCAAGGAGGACAGATTGAAGTCGAATATCGTGTTGGCATTTAGGAGGTTGGGAGGAAAAGAGTTGCGTGAATGACCAAGACTCAAAAAACATTGATAAAAGAATTCTAAACTTAAATAGATAGGCTATGAAAGGGGAAATGGAGATTAGGACTCTTACCTAGGATGCATGGTTGACTCTACTAACGGATTAGTAAACAACATGATTTGGACTCGTCTAGGGAGTTCACGGCACATCACCGACTGGCGTCACACTCGGACTCCCACATCCTCAGTTGGTTGGGGCATTTCATCAAACACCTTGTATACCACTCCTCATGGGCCTCATCCTTCCAGGTAGAGGGCGAGGATGTGGATGAGTTGGACTCGTGAGAGGCCGCTATCGCGCACACACTCACTTTCACATGGTTTGCTACCTAATGTGGCCACATTTAGGCACAAAGCATATCAAACATCAACCACACAAGCATTTGAATCTAAACTCATCAAGCTTACAATTTTCAGGGAATTTCTTAACAAATCAACCTGTAACACCCCCATTTTTTTCATTTTCAAATCTTACTATTTATAGCAATTCTAAAGATAGCAACCTCCAAAATTAGAATTCCCAAAGGTAGAGTTTGACTTTATTTAATAAATATTCAAGGTCCAACTTATAATGATAGATAAATAAAAAATAAAACTTCATCCTCTTAAACCTGAGGGTGATACCGCCACATCTAAAATTCTACTTCTAGATGTAAAGCTAAAATAAATAAAATCGTTTCATAAGTCCAACATTCATCGATTACAACTCGATCTTTATTCTTGAAATCAATCTACCACTTTTGATCAAACTTATAGCCACGCTCTCTCCAACATCCATAATCAATTACCTGAACCAAATATTATTTTTCCAAAACATACAAAAACAACACACAAAGTTAGCAAGATTTTGCTAAGTAATGTTTACCCACCACGTAAAAAATAAATGCTACACATATACCACTATATCATAAAATAAAAATTGTGCATAAAAAATAATAAATTCTTACTATAAATAACTACCCAAATTTTTGAGGTATCACAATCTACCCTCCTTAAAACAAAGCTTCGTCCCAGAAGCTCCTAAGATATAACCAGTCTAAACGAACTTGATCTTCAGATTGCACAACAATAAGTACTTAAAATAACGGTGTTAAATTCTACCCTCCTAAGAAAGAAAGTTACGTCCTCGTAACTTCAAAGAATACCTAATTGAAAAAGCTCTGGGTATTTATTCCGCATCTCATCTTCCACCTCCCAAGTAGCTCCTTCTACTTGATGATTTGACCACAACACCTTTACTAACTTCACTGCCTTTCGCCTAGTTTCCCTCGTCTTAGAATCCTGAATCTTTATGGGTCTTTCTTCATAAGTAAGAGATTCATCCAATTTTACAACCTTTTATATAAATTCTTAAGTTAATACTTTATTATTTTAATTGATATTCCAAAATAATATCTCTTCTTACCTCTGGGCTGATAATATGCAAATCATCGTACACATATCTCTTTAATTGCGATACGTGAAACACATCGTGTACCTTATCATAAAAAAAAATTCCTTAATTACGCCTTTTTTTTCTTCACAATCCAATACTAATAGAGCGTACTATTAATTAAATTAGTACCTTTTCCAACTCCAATGGTAAAGCAAGTCGATAAGCAACCTTTCCAATTCTTTCCAAAATTTCGTAAGGTCCTATATATCTAGGACTTAGTTTACCCTTCTTTCCAAACCTCATTACTCCTTTTGTAGGTGAGATTCTGAGTAATACCTACCATCACCATAACATATAAATTTAAGAACTTATACATCTTAATAATGATTCACAACTTAAGATTCTTACCTTCTCGCCCTCCTAAAACTCAATCATCTTTCGTCCTTGATCCGCATATGACTTTTGTCGATCCTGGGCTATCTTCATCTTTTCCCGGATGGATTTCACCTTTTCAGTAATTTCTTGTAAGTACTGTGGTCCAACAACCATCGGGTTCACCATGTCTTCCCAACACAATGGACTCCTACACTTTTGGCCATACAATGCTTCATACGGTGCCATTTGTATACTAGCATGGTAACTATTGTTATAGGAAAACTCTATCAAGTCCAAATGTTCCTCCCATGATCCTTGAAAATCTAGTACACAAGCCCTAAGCATATCTTCCAAGGTCTGAATAGTCCTCTCCGTCTGTCCATCAGTCTCTAGATGAAAAACAGTACTTAACTTTAATTTTGTTCCCATTGCAATCTGTAACGCCTTCCAAAATTGTGACAAAAATCTTGAGTCACGGTCCGAAATGATGTCTCGTGGTACCCCATGATACTTAACCACTCTGGTTATGTAAGCTCTAGCTAACTGATCCATAGTCCATGTTTCATTCATAGCGATGAATCTTGCAGTCTTAGTTAATCTGTCCACTATAACCCATATCTTGTTCTTCCCAGACTTCGTCATTGGTAGTCCCCCAACAAAATCCATCGATATTGAATCCCATTTCCACTGCGGAACCTCTAAAGATTGTACCAGTCCTTTGGGCTTACTTCTCTCTACTTTAACCTTTTGACAATTTAGACATTTACTCACAAATTCCGCTACTTCTTTCTTCATCTTAGGCCACCAAAAATGTTTCTTGAGATCCTTATACAACTTGTCTCCTCCAGGGTGTACTGAATATGGAGTATTATGCCCTTCTTCCAAGATTTGTCTCTTTTCTCTCTCACATGCCATAGGAATACACCATCGTCCTCTATATCGGATACTTCCGTCTCCATGCAACTCAAAAGGTCCATTCTTATTATTTTCCATCTTAGCCCTTATTCTTTCTAGCTTAACGTCACTTGACTGACCTTTCCTAATCTCATCAAATAGAGTCGGAGTGATAACCATATTATACAATCTAATCTCCTCTTCCACTTCTCCACATTCCTTCACTTCAAGATTTAATTTTTGGAAATCCTTACACAATTCATCCGATAATACCCAGGTTGCATTAAGGGAATGTCTGCTTAGTGCATCCGCTACTACATTTGCTTTTCCTTCGTGGTACTGAATTACCAAATCATAATCCTTAATGAGTTCCAACCATCTCCTTTGTCTCATATTTAACTCTTTTTGAGTGAAGATATACTTCAAACTCTTATAGTCTGTGAAAACTTTACACTGTACTCCATAGAGATAGTGACGCCAAATCTTCAAAGCAAATATTACAGCTGCTAATTCCAAATCATGAGTAGGGTAATTCACCTCGTGATTCTTCAATTGCCTTGATGCATAGGCTACCACTTTCCCATTTTGCATCAATACACAACCTAATCTTTTCTTAGAAGCATCACTATAGACCTCAAATCCTTCTGTCCCAGAAGGTAATGTCAACACTGGTGCCGTTGTCAATCTCTTCTTCAATTCTTGAAAAGCTCCTTCACATCCATCATCCCAAAGAAATTTGGTAGTTTTCTTCATCAGGTTTGTTAGGGGTCTTGCTATCTTTCAAAAATCTCGTACAAACCTCCTATAATAGCCTGCCAAACCCAAAAAGCTTCTCACTCCCGTAACTGTAGTTGGTGCAGGCCACTCCATCACAGCCTGAATCTTTGTTGGATCCACTGCTATCCCTTCTTTCGTAACAATGTGTCCCAAAAATGCTACACTACTCCTCCAAAAGTCGCACTTAGACAACTTCGCATAAAATTGGTTATCTCTCAATGTCTGAAGTACGATTCTTAGATGATCTTCGTGCTCTTCTGGTGTTTTAGAGTACACCGATATATCGTCAGTAAACACCACCACGAACTCATCCAAGTACGGTCGGAAAACTCTATTCATTATGTCCATAAATACCGCTAGTGCATTGGTCAGTCCGAACGGCATCACCGTAAACTCGTAGTGTCCATACCTAGTTCGAAATGCCGTCTTCGGTATGTCCTTTTCAGCTACCTTCAGCTGATGATAACCTGATCTCAAGTCTATCTTTGAAAAAGTACCTGCTCCTCGTAATTAATCAAACAGGTCATCGATACGTGGTAATGGGTACTTATTTTTTACGGTTACTTAGTTTAGTTCCCTATAATCTATACAGAGTCGGAGTCCACCGTCCTTCTTTTTCACAAACAATACTGGAGCACCCCATGGAGAGACACTTGGCCTTATATACCCTTTATCCAGCAATTCTTGTATTTGCTCCTTTAGCTCCTGCATTTCCTTTGGTGCCATCCTATATGGTGCTTTCGATATTGGCATTGTTCCTGATACCAAGTCAATAGAGAACTCAATCTCCCTATTAGGTGGCATTCCTGGAATTTCTTCCGGAAACACGTCAGGGAACTCCCTTACTATTGATATTTGTTCAATTGTTTCTGCCCCAGCGTCCAAGTCTTCAATCATACATAAGTACGCCTCATGGTCTTTCTCTACATATCTCTTCATCTGCTGCATGGTTACCAACTTTATTCCTGCTTGCTTCACCGTTCCTTTGTATGATATTCGCTTCCCATCGGCACTCCTTAACACTACTTTTTGTTCATCACACAGTATCTTGGCCTTATACTTCCCCAGCCAATCCATTCCTAACACGACATCTAAATCTTCTAACTTAATCATGATCAAGTCCCCTGGAAAATTAGTCTCATCTATAACAATAGACATGTTTTCATACATATCCTCACATTTCATTACTTCTCCTGAAGCTATTCTCACACCTATCCTCATTTTAGAGGTTGGCTCTATTCCCAATTTATCAACAAAAGAAGAAGATATAAAAGAATGCGATGCCCCCGAATCAAATAGCACATAAGCAGATGCATTATTCACTAAAAATGTACCTGAAACTACGTCGTTTGCCTCTGCCTGGGCTCTGTTCATCACAAAGATTCGTCCTTGTCCATTTCCACCATTTCTAAGCTGATTGTGGTTGCCCCCACTACCGCTCCGATTGTTATTGCCACTAATATTGTTCTGGTCACCACCATTTCCTCTTCGATTGTTAAAGTTCCCAAGTCTGTTTGCATTCTGGTTTCCCATGTTCTGGTTTTGCATCTGACCTAAATTGTTTTCATTCTTCTTTATATAGCACTCATATGCTCTATGCCCCATCCTATTACAATTGAAACACTTCATCGGGTTTCCTTGACAATCAGCTCCCGGATGGTCCTTCCTGCACGGGTTTCCTTGACAATCAGCTCCCGGATGGTCCTTCCTGCATATCTTGCAGTGATAATGCGCTCCCGGATGGTCCTTCCTGCATATCTTGCAGTGATAATGCCTCTCTCCCATCTGATTCCTCTTCACAAACCCTTGACCCTGTCCTTGATTTTGTTGTCCTCTCCCATTGTTGTTATTTCCATTTCTTGAAAAGTTCCTGTGGGACTCTATAGAGCTAAATCGGTGGTGCTTATTCCCTTGGTTAACCTCTTCATCTACCTTCCTCTTATTTCTCCCATGGATGTCCTTCTGAATCTGCTGCACTCGATAATGACTGGCAGCACTGCTATAGGCCTCATTTAGGGTCTGGAATGTCAATGCACATACAACCTTTTGTGTCTCAAAATTCAGTCCATTAATAAACTTCTCGGCCTTCCTCGGCTCATCCGGAACTAAAGCAGGTGCAAATCGTGCTAGTGCCAAGAACTTAGCATAATATTCTTGAACTGTCATGCTTCCCTGTCTCAGGTGTAGGAATTCATCATACTTGGCCATCTTGACATGGGCTGGGTAAAATCTTCTTCTCATCTCCTCCTTGAAAGTCTCCCAACCAAAGTTGGGTTGCTCGCGTAGTACCATGTCCAACATTAGCCCACCAGTTGTCAGCTTCCTGCTGAAGGTAATACGCAGCCGTGTCTACTCTATGTTCCATCGGGCAATTAACGGCATCAAACAACTTATCAAATGTGCGGATCCAATCTTCCATGATGATAGGATCCTCTTGCCCCAAGAAGTTTGGTGGATGGCGTGATGCCACACGCTTGGCCATGTCATTTCCATTTTGGTTCTGTAGTAAAGCATTTCCCAAGGCTTGAGTCAACTGTGTCAGCTGCTGTAGTCCTTGTGCCAACTCAGTGTTGGTCGGAGCACCGCCTCTTTGAGCACTTTGATTTTCAACATCCCTTCTTGGAGGCATTTTCTACAAGGCAGTACTTTACCTTCTAAGATTAGTCTAGAAGATTTTTCTATCTTAAATTTCTATACAAATTGGGTACAAACAAAAACTTGCTCACAATTTCATCAAGTTTTTTTTTTCCTTACTCAAACTAAACACATATAGAAAGATAAACACTTAAGATTCTTTACATAAATTAACCTTTACCTGGAAGATGAACACCCGAAGGGTGCAGTAGCCACGTTTATCCTTCATCACAAAAGACATACGATCAACAAATAATTCAAATAACACATATGTTGACTACCACAATAAATTATAACTGACTTCCTCACCGCGATTTATAAACCTAAACTTGATTTCCCAATTAAAGTCATACTCTTACATTTTACTTTCTCCTATCACCCCAATAGTTCATTCTAATTTCCCAACTCTACTAATTCAGGTTCAAACCTAGGCTCTGATACCAACTTGTAACACCCCCATTTTTTTCATTTTCAAATCTTACTATTTATAGCAATTCTAAAGATAGCAACCTCCAAAATTAGAATTCCCAAAGGTAGAGTTTGACTTTATTTAATAAATATTCAAGGTCCAACTTATAATAATAGATAAATAAAAAATAAAACTTCATCCTCTTAAACCTGAGGGTGATACCGCCACATCTAAAATTCTACTTCTAGATGTAAGGCTAAAATAAATAAAATCGTTTCATAAGTCCAACATTCATCGATTACAACTCGATCTTTATTCTTGAAATCAATCTACCACTTTTGATCAAACTTATAGCCACGCTCTCTCCAACATCCATAATCAATTACCTGAACCAAATATTATTTTTCCAAAACATACAAAAACAACACACAAAGTTAGCAAGATTTTGCTAAGTAATGTTTACCCACCACGTAAAATAATACCGATTAAAAATCAATTTTCTCACTAATAAATAATTTCAAGAAAGATATTTAACCACACGGTTCTTTAAAATTTCCATAGTGGAAACACTTTACTTTATAAGCTCAAATCCATACTTCGTATATTTTAAGAAATAAAAAAAAAATATTTTCTCAATTATAAAAATAAGGAGGATAACCATACCAATAAATGGGAGGGTACTTAAACCATTAAGCCCCAGTGAAACAGTTTTTACAATACTGTTCACTCACAATAATCCCAACAATAACACATAATGGGCAGGAACTCACCATTTAAAGTTCCTAATGAGACAGCTTTTACGTCACTGCTCATTACACAGAATCCCATTCTGAATGGACAGAACTGATACTTTAAGTGTGCACACTCCCAAAGGATTTCCAGGCCCAAAGGGTAGTAAATAGTCCTAGTAGTCAGGATAGGTTTCTACAGACTACTCCTCACAGGGTATTTTACCCTAGTGGTTACAGCTTTTACGTCACTGTCCACTCTCAAACCAACAGGACATTACGTCCTAGTGAGACAAGATATGTTTCACTGCTCACTTCTCAATCACAAACTTTGGGTTCACTCCCAAATCATAAATTCCACATTATTCCTCCATAATATGCTTTCTTTAATAATAATAATAATAATAATTAAGCGTAATCAAAATAAATTTTAAGATGCTTAATTATTTCAACAAAAATAAATAGATTCTCAAAACACTCATTCCGCTACGAAATGACTTAATTTATTCAAATTTGTAAAAACAAACCTTTTAGATACCAAAAACCACATTATGAGCAATTTACCAATTCCCTTATAAAATCATTACACTCATAATTGTAATTACTTAAAGAAACATATATTTACTCAATACAGTAATATATATATCCTATTTACGTAAGAATTATTTATGTACATATAAACTTAGAGGACACATAAATTTATTCTTATAAATACAATATATATTTACGTAAGAATTGAATCATTTATTTATATATACACATTTATATAGATTAGATACATAGATTTATATATCATACTAATTTACGTAAGAATCACTTATTTATATATATACATTTATATAGATTATAAGATACAGAGATTTTTATATATAATATATAAGATTACAGATATATATTATCAAAGAAATTCGTACATATGCATACAGTTTTTAAAATGCTAAAACTTTTGTTTTATATATATATATATATATATATATATATATAAAGTCGTACAGATATGTATACACTAAAAAAAAATTTAAAATATATATACTTATATATATATTTTTCCAAACAGGTTCGTATATATGTAACTACTTAAATATATCATTAAAACATAATATACACTTTCAATAAAAATCATATATTTCACATAATAATTTTTTTTTGAAAATACATTTATATGATAATAACCAGAATATTTATATATTACACACACATACATATAATTCATAAATACACGGAATATTAGAAACCACAAGAAATATATAATAATTGTTTTTTTTTCCAGTCCACAATTAAAATTTTCCACAACAATACATATAATGAAAATTTCTAACCAACACATAATTATTATCATGAGAAAAATTCACACATACATTCCACGTAGCGGGAAAATAAAGATTTTAGTGGCATAAACACTTACCTGATTTTCCCTTTAGAAATCCTCAAGAAATTTTCAAGCCTATTCTTGCTCTCCTAAGTTTTCATCTCCTATTTTCCGAACAACATACACATACACAAAATTTTCACAATCAATAAAAAAAAATTTCACATACAAAAGAAATTATTCAATTAAAGAGACTACTAATGATAATAGGCTTACTTGAACACTTGATTCTCTAATCTTTGATGAAGAAGGTTTTTTTTTTTTTTTATAGAAAATATAGTGATAGGTTTTCAACCAAATGATTAAGGCAGAATGGTGGGGAATTCTCAGCCAACACCAGGAGGAAGAAAATAACTAGCATTGGCCAAAAATTGAATAAATGGAAGATATCCCCATGATTAAAATTGATTGATAAAATTACACCTAATAGGAAATTTAAACCAAAATTAAACTGATTGAAAGAGGATTTTTGGTGATTTGTCTAGTAAGGTTTGACCACAAACAAGAATGAACCTAGACTCAATTTTAATTTAAATTCATGCTATGATATAACTAAATATATATATAATATCATCCATATGTACATAAAACATAGTTATGTAAATATGTAACAATAGGTTTTCAAAAATAATAATAATAATAATAATAATAATAATAATAATAATAATAATAATAATAATACCGTGTACTATAATGTACCATTAACATATAATAAGATACATAGCATAATTATGTATATACAATACATTATATATAAAATACTAGCTATATATATATTATACGTTTATGTACATATACTATATATACAGAATACTACTACTATTATATAATATATCCTTAATAAATTAGTAAAAAATAAATGCTACACATATACCACTATATCATAAAATAAAAATTGTGCATAAAAAATAATAAATTCTTACTATAAATAACTACCCAAATTTTTGAGGTATCACACAACCACACAACTAGTTTGGGGCCACCAATCCCCTATCTAATATAAGAAAACATCATGAAAAATAACAAGAGAAAGCAGTAAAAGATGGAAAAGAAAAAACAATTGAAGTAAAGAAGAGTTACCATTCGAAGCTAAGAATCCTATTACATTTTACTTTGACCACTTAGCTAGATCCACTATTAAAGAATCAATCTAAGCTAAGGGAAAATTGGGGTTTTCCCCCAAAGGGGAGAAAACAAAGAGATTTCATATCTAGAAAATTAGGGCCTCTTTAAAGGTAATATTGACTCAAAAAAATTTCTTATAAATTAATGTAACATGCAAACAATAAAATTCCAAATGATTGCAAGCTAAGCTTCTCTTTAATTTCATTGTTAAACATTTATCTTTATTTGATAGGGTTTCTTATATATGTTGCAACTTGCAAAGAAGATAACTAAGTAATCTGGTAGCTAGATTTTACAGATTTATACATTGTATTTATTTTCCTGATTTCAAGGATTCACAATTCTTGTTATTTAAAAAACGTACTTTTCAATTTTATATCCAACATGAATACATGAGAATAATTTGCATTGTTCAATGTAAGAAAAATAAAAAGAGTATAAAAAGACTTAATCATATAGTGCATTATTGTTAAAAAAAAATTATTAAAAGCTAAGTTTAAAGTAGAATCTAAAACCACTCCATTACCAATTATAATTTTGTAATCCAGATTTTAGAGCATAGTACAATTTGACCCATTTTAACCTTTAACAATTAGGTTAACAAGTCCTCTCTCAGGATTTAAATAAATCAAATAAGGATTTAGATTTACCATTCACAACAGCAACAGAAGTGTTGATTAATTCCCATTAAAACTAATTCACTCCAAATCAAGGTTAGCTTTGCTCGCCCTACGCACTCTTTGCTCCCAATATGGCACTTCTCTAACTTGCAGTAGTAGTAGTAATTCAAAGCATAACAAATAAAACAGTAGCAGTAGTAATTCAAAGCTCCCAATATGTATTCATAGATAAATTATTAAAGATTTTGTAAAGATTTGTAAACAATAACAAATAAAACAGAGGGAAATTTCTTTTGCTCTACAAATTTGAACGTGGACTTACAGTTACGAGTGGGTTGGTGAGTGAGCGTCAGCGGTCGGCAGTGCAGCTTCGAAGTCGTGAACGGCGGTCGTAGTCGGCGGTCGTGGACGGTGGACGGCGGTGCAGCTTCGGAGTCTCTTTCGTTAACGGACGGTCGTGGTCGAAGTTTTAGGGCTGAAGCGTTTACTCTCTATCGTGAATTTAGGGCTTAGATAAAATTTTCAAATTAAAAGTTTTAGGGCTGAAATTATTATATATATAAAAAAATAAAAAGCAATACGACGTCATTTAAGAGCGGAGAGAAATAAAATTCACAGAATAAATCGCGACGGACGATATTCCGTCGCGACCAAACTCTGTTCAAAAATATATCCTTCTTTTTCATGACGGAACAAAAGCGGTCGACAATTGCATCGCCTTTTCGCGACGGAACGTAACTCCGTCGCCATATCCGTCGCTATAAGGACGACGTAACTTAAACCCGTCGCAAAATCCATCGCGAATATTTTGTCGCTAACATTTCGCGGGTTTTATTTCTCATTGCGCGAAATATAGCGACGGAATAAATTTCCATCGCTATTTCCGTCGCGAATTGGCAAGGGAATCAATTCGGTCGCTATATCCGTCGCCAATTCGCGACGGAATAATGTCCGTTGTGAAATTCCGTCGCGATTCACGATTTTTCTTGTAGTGTTTTCTAAAATGCAGGAGAAGGGTTTAAATAGCCATCATAAAGTCAAAATCCCGAAATAGCCCTTGATGGTCGATTCATGTTGCGTTCACGCGTGTATGGGGGCGTGGACGCGTATTGGAAGTGGTTCACGCTCCCTTCACGTGTGAAGCCTTCGTGAATGGATCCTGCCTGGTTGCTTCTTTGCTTGCTGCTTCGTTTCGGCCTCGAATCTCGTTCCGTTCTGTGGAAATAACTTCAAAACATGCTCTAAAGTTGAATTAGAAATTTTGATCACATCAGAGTCTTTTACGCATGAAATTATTACAAATGGGTGACAAAGCTACATAATATAACTGACCCTAAACTCGACTATTCTTAGCGCTTATCAAAGTTTCCACACTTAAACCTTGCTTGTCGTCAAGCAAGTATACTATCTAAACTCTAATCACTTAAGTGTCAAGAATAGTTAAGTACTCTTATCGGTCGATCAATCAGGTAATGCGCGGGTGTTAAAAAGTAGAGCAGGTGAAATTTCCTACAGTATCTACCAAGAATGCTAAGCTTATGCCAACCAACTTTGAGGAATATGCTAAGGGAGCAAAAATCTTATACGATAGGACTTCATAACAAGAAAAAATCATTTTCACACCTTCCAAGCATGCAAACAATAGGGGTTCACCTTCCATTTTGTAGGGGCCTAAAAGCCGATCCAACTAGTGGGAACGATGTGCACACCCTAATCAATATCCAACCTTACGCCAAAGCCCCTTTACTTAAATAAATGAGGGTAGGGACATGGACTGCTCACCACCATGGCTTGGGTGGTTACTCTTTCTTCTTAACCCCTCGGCTATTCTTTCGGACAACCCGACTTCACATGGATCTCCATGCTTTTTCGAAGACAATGCAATGGGTGCCCGAATCAAAGTAGGGCAGCTCACCTCCTCTCTATTTTCTCATCTCCCAGGATCTCTTTGGGACAACTGACTTCATGTAGAGCTCTACGCTTGTTCGAAGACGGTGCAATGGTTGCCCCATATCCTAGCGAGATGGCTAACCTCGTATCTTATCTCTAGGAGTGGTCATTTTTTAGCCTCTTTTCACAATTCGCCAGTACAACCCATCATGCCTTTTTCTAGGGGATTGGGGATGATCTCACATTCTCACATTTAAGCTCTCCTTTTGCCCCATGCCCTACCAAATTAAGTCCAATTTTCAGGCTTCGCTAACCTTATATTTCTAAAACTAGAGGGTACACACTCCCACTTCGAGAGATCCTTGACTAAGGTCCCAACAAAATAAAAGGTGAATAACATGCAATCCCACAGATTTGAACCATTTTGGTTCTAAAAATATCAATTTTGGTGCAATGCGTAACTTTCAAAGCATATTTCAAAAATTTTCTCGGCATAAGATTACAATTCTTCCTAGATAGTATCGACAATGACACACTCTCTAATTCTTATACCCTATCAACTCAATAAATCAACCAATTCAAGTATTCAATGAAATGCACAATGCATCATTTCCACACTTAGAAGATAACATCGTCCTCGATGTTGTCATGAGGAACGGGAGACAAGGAGCAGGGCTCACATAAATAATTAACAAAGGTGCCTTTCCACACTTAGAAGTGTTTCCTGGCTCGGATAGTTCTACTTAACAAGAACACCCATTCATAAACAAGATCACTTAGCGAGATCCACTATTGAATAATCAATCTAAGCTAAGGGAAAATGGGGGTTTTCCCCCAAAGGGAAGAAAACAAAGAGATTTCAGATCTAGAAAATTAGGGCCTCTTTTCTAAAAATGCAGGAGAAGGGTTTAAATAGCCATCATAAAGTCAAAATCTCGAAATAGCCCTTGATGGTTGATTCACGCTGCTGATAAGCTCCCAAGACACTTATATATTTCAGTGTAAATAAGGGTGTTCTATAGCATTTCTAGCATCCTTAAGTGATAATCTTGTGAGATTTTCTGCTTTAAATTCATTAACCACACACAAGGCTACCCTTGGTATAAATTGAGACAGTTCAGAGGTCCCGGGAGCCATTAGGAACAAGGAACAAGCGAAATGACCAAACTGAGCAAGAAAGGAGCCCCGGAGGACCAGGAAAGGTGCATTCACGCGTGAAGGTGGCGTGGAAAATTTCCAGTAGCTGTCCACGCCAGCCTTCACGCGTGTAGGTGGCGTGGACAGAACACTGTGCGGAAATGTTTTTAAGGCTAAATTTCGGAGACTATTTAAGGCAACCTGATAGAATTTCAGAGGAAGGTCCAATTTTCCCAAGACACATTTCCATTTTCTTCTTCATTCCTTAGTTTTTAGGATAGTTTAGACTTGTAATTTCTCCTTGTAAATGAAGACTTGAAGCTTGGATTGAAGAACCCATTTCATTTACTAGGTGATCTCTATTACAATCTTATCTATTTTTGTTATCTTGTTCTTAGATTGAATTAGCTATTGTTCTTGAATTCTTGATTATGTGTGGCTAGTTTAATCTAGGGTTTGGATTGTGTGAAACTATGTTGCTAGGGTGATGATCCTATTTCTTATTTTGGAGTCAATTGCTTTATTTGTTGGAATTTCTATTCTTGTCTATTAGTTGTTGTTTTGATGAGATCTTGTATGGATTTGGTCAATCTATTGAGAGATTGAGTTCTTGACTCTATCCTGGTTTTGATTGGAGTTGAGATTGAAGCTTTGTGGCAATCATAGATCCTATGGACTTCATATTAGGAATAGTAGGAAAGTGTGCAGCTAAGGTGTTTGATAAAATGTCTCTTAGAACTTTGGTTGCTGAAAAGCACTCCTAAGTCTAAGAAGCCCTAGTACACAGAAGTGGAAAAGGACTAAGAAGATACACTCTTGAATAGCCAACATCATTGCACCGTTTATCCACTGCTTGAGACACACTATGATGCAACATAGATGAACACAATCCAATCCCTTGTTTTCTTATACTTGTTTACTTACATTTGTTTTCTTATATCTTTTACCTTCACATATTACTAGCTATGATCCTTTACACATCGCAACCACCATCCACCACACTCACCACCCATACTCGATGCCTCACATGACTCGATTGAATGAATGCATTCGCACTTGACACACCTCCACGTCCCTTCTTCGAGACCGACACTCGGGGAGTCACAGACTCTTCGGTTTATTCTTACACACACATCCACAGTATCTTGACACCTTCACCGCTACCCAAACTACATATCTTGTCAAAATGGCGCCGTTGCCGGGGAGGGCAATAGGTTGTCAATTTTTCGTTACTTGATTGAATGATTGTGAGAATTTGAGTATTGTTAATCCATTTCACTTTTCTTTTTATTTTCTATTTTATTTGTTTTTGCTACTTAACCCAATTGGATACTTCTAATCAATTGTGGATTGTAATCAATCCTGTTATTTTTTTTAAATCAATTTACCGTTTTTCACCGATTAAGAATTATTCCCTTTTTTATAATGTAATAATAATCAATCATGTTATTATTTTAAATCAATTTACCGTATTAATAATAATAATCACTCATATTATCATCCGATTATATTATTATTATTGCTATTATTATTAAGAATTAATAATTAATAATTTGCAATTTGCCTTTATTAATAATAATCAATCCTGTTATTATTTTAAATCAATTTACCATTTTTCACCGATTAAGAATTATTGCCTTTTTTATAATGTACGTTATCATGCAATTTATATTTTATTGTATACAATTTGCCTTTATTAAATCATTACAATTTGTCTTTATTAATAATAATCACTCATGTTATTATTCGATTAAGAATTAAAGAATTTTCAATTTGCCTTTATTAATAATAACCACTCCTGTTATTATTTTAAATCAATTTACCATTTTTCAACAATTAAGAATTATTGCCTAATCAATCCTGTTATTATTTTAAATCAATATACAGTTTTTCACCGATTAAGAATTATTGCCTTTTTTATAATGTACGTTAACATGCAATTTCTATTTTATTGTGTGCAATTTGCCTTTATTAAATCATTGCAATTTGCCTTTATTAATAATAATCACTCTTGTTATTATCCGATTAAGAATTAAGAATTTTTAATTTCCCTTTATTAATAATAATCACTCATGTTATTATTTTAAATCAATTTATGGTTTTTCAACGATTAAGAAATTATTGCTGAATCACTCCTGCTATTATTTGAAATCAATTTAGTTTTTCAAAGATTAAGAATTATTGCCTTTTTTATAATGTGTGTTAGTATGCAATTTCTCTTTTATTGTATGCAATTTTCCTTTATTAAATCATTGCAATTTACCTTTATTAATAATAATCACTCCATATTAAATCATTGCAAACACCAATTAATATTAACACCACAATATTATATTAGATATATCACAAATTATATATCACCAATCACCAATCAATATTAACAACACAATATAACCATATTACCTTATGCATTACATTATTAATAAATATGGATAATTAATAAAATTAATAAAATAATAAATAAATAAATATTAACAATATTACCATATTAGATATATCAAAAATTATATATCACCAATTAATATTATTAATAAATATGGATAATGGCATTACATTATTAATAAATATGGATAATTAATAAAATGAATAAAATAATAAATAAATAAATAATATCCATTATGTTGTTACTAAAATGCCCTCCAGTTTTTGAGGGAAAACCTTTGCTAGGCACTTCTATTATTATATTTATATATATATTTATATATATATAGATGCGTTGATCATATATATATATATATACACACACACACTATCCTTTTAAGCCTTAATTTATGAAATCTAATGTAGAAATATTGTACCATGGGTGGTTTCACCATGCCACATCTGCATTAGTGATAGCTAATACATGCAAATACTTTTGTTGGTGAGCTTATTTTTCCTGCAATTTTTCCAACTAGCGTGGGAAGTGGTTTTCATGCTAATAATAAACTAATTATTTATTCCGTCTAAAATCAAAGTGATCGGATTCTGGCCTCGATTTTTTAGTTGCGGGGGTGAAGATTTGTAGGTGGTCCTGTGATCAATGAAGATGGGGACAACGACCAGCCACTGTCGGTGATTACCCAAAAAATATATAGCAATTACGGTAAGTACCTGTGTACGACTAGATTTGAGCAAGAAACCCTTAAGCACGTATTATTGTGCGCATGGTAGCATTCATATTAGATTCTTATTCTTCCGTGTTATTTCGATGTGGGATCAGTGGTTATCGAGACAAGCTCCAAGCGGACTCAATGCAACTGTTCTACTGGGAATGCGAGATCATCGGCATATCAGGTTTGATCATTAGAGACAGCGCGGTCGTGTTCGAGAGCAGCAGAATCTCGGTCAGGAATGAAGGGTTTCCCCCATCACTGCGCACGACTAGAAAGACCTGGCAGAACCAACTGGATTCTCCATCAATTTTTCAATTTCACAACGGAACCCAGAGGTGATGGCTTCTAGATACTCCACTGCACCGTACCTCGATCAGGCGGCCATGGAACTTTTATTCCTGCAAGGGTATCATATAATTTTACATGAGCAATGCAATCCGACTCAATGGGCTATTGACCGAAATGGGATCTTGCCATTGTTTGAAGGTTGGTTTTGTAGGAAATGTGGATTAAGGAGGAACACGCTCGAGCTTGCTCAGTAAGAGCACCAATGAAAGAGAAAATTAATACAGAGTATGTAATTATACGGATCAATAAGCACGCATAAAATATAAAAGACATAAAAGTATAAAGGATAATAAAATTGCAATAGTATTTCTTTGATAGGTGTAGGAACACTAAAAATAGATTATAATAGGATATAATGTCTCCCTGTAATAAACATATAATGCCTTTTTATACGATGAAGTCCTAACTAACTTCGCTAAACTCATGGTGGGCCATGAGACAAAGTCCATGCCCATGTGATGGGCCATGAGGCTAAGTCAAGCCCGCCATTTTAGGCCTAGAGACGGGCTCTGAGTTCTGGACTCGTCTTGGGTCGCTCAGGTTATCTTCTTGGGTCTTGGGATATGCACTTCCAAACCCCGAGTCCCTATTATTGGGTCATTTTCAATATATCTATTTTCATTATTATTGTGTTGGGACATATTAAATTTTATTATAATCACTATTCCTATAAATTCAAACCAACTAAAGAATATAATCAATGTTCACAGTAATTTATTTTTTCTACAACTTTTATCAATAATTTTTCAATAAAATTTAAAATTTATTCCATTTCGATTATTATCTATGAACCAAGCAACCATTATTTCTCTTACTATCATTTAGCGCACTACAAAAAAGGTGAAAATAGCGACGGAAAGTTCCGTCGCTAGAAAGGGAAAAATTCGTCGCTAAAGCACTTGACGGATTAGCTACAGAATCAGTCCGTCGCTAGAATTTTGCGACGCAATTTTTTTACCGTCGTTAAATTTAAATCCGTCACTAAACTTAAAAAATCTGTCGCTAATTTCCTCTCCACGACGATTTTGAATGACGAAATTTGCAAGGGAATAACTACAGATATTCCGTCGCTAGAATTAGAAACAGAAATTTCCGTCGCTATTTCGTTACCATTCTTTATTGTTAAAAGATATTTAGCTACGAATTTACTATGGTTTTTTTCCATCACTAAATTTTCTTTTTTTAAATTAAAAAATCTACCCATTAATTAATATCAAATATTTTGTATTAAACTTATAATATAATATTTCAATAATATAATCACAAAATATATTATATTAAGAAATTAAATATCAATAACAATAACAAAAGTATAACATTATATTGTAAAGTGTTACATCGTTAGAAACGGTACCAAATATATTAATACACAATCTAATCGTCTCCTAGATTTTCAGTATTTGAATTAGCAGAATGTCCAGCTTAAGTAGTTGAAAGTCATGGCATAGAAGTGGGAAGAATGTCGTTGATGAACGTTTTGAAGCTCACTTTGCTATTGTTTTTACACTTGCACTGATTACATAGACACCTAATTCATTCCCGCCTATCCAACTACTATGTTGACAAGTAGCAAATTGGATGAACGTTTCAAGACCATCCAAAAACTCCTGAGTGAGAATACCTATTTCATTCAAAAACAAAACCAAAAATAAAAAACAAAAACAAAAACAAAAAATCATATTATGCAAAATAATTCACATTCAATTAATTCCAGGAAAGTGAAAATATTACCCGACAAGTTCATATGCAAAATGAGAATCAAACCCACTCCAACACTATTGTTTAAGAGATACAAAATACACCAAAAACTTGAATAACAAAACAAAATGAGAATCATTCTAGTGTTGCACCAGAAGCAACACTAGAATTATGGAATTCCACCAATTCCATTATAGAATTCCAGTGTGCACACTGGAATTCCAGAATTCCAGTGTGCAGCACTTGAATTCTGGAATTCCAGTGTAGCACTAGAATTTTCATTCCCCTTACACCCTCCCCTATAAAGAGAGAGAGGGAGTATTAAACTTAACTACTGCACAGAAAATCTTTTTTCCTGATGGAAAATAATAGATCAATAGGCAACAAAAGAGACATATATAAAGCATGATGATCTCTTACATTATAAGCCTCACTTAGTCACTCCTTAAGTTCTTATATATAATTATTGAGAAAAAAACATATTTTTGTAGTAAATGAAAAGTGAAATAGATAGAGAACTACATGCAACCAACCAGATAGTGGACGTTGGGATATAAAGACAAGTTTGAACTAAGTGAAATTTGTTCAATCAAATACTTTCAAGATAAATAGTAATATTTTAATAACTTCAGTAAATGAAAAGCAGGTGACTGGGACCCATTTAAGATGATTGGGACCCCAAACTGCAATATGCAATGAGCTCAAAACCTCACCTCAGAGGGCATCAGGGCATGCAAATGTGTCCTTAGAAGCACACTAATATTTAGTCTCAATTCCCTTATTCAGTTGGGACAAGGCACACTACAATGAAAAGTTTTATCATGCTGAATATGCAAACTAAATACACATATAGTTGGAACAAAGATAAGATAGAAAGTAGCATACTGTCAAGAATCCACCGGTGAACACAAGAGAAGTCAAATCTCTGATTGATCAATTGGAGCTTCAATGATCCTTTCCATGTGTCTTTGTAACCAAGGCTTGAATAATTTGCAAATTGATACTGCACATCAATTGAAGAACTAATATCACGCTAATTATTTTGGTAATTTTTTGCAAAAAAAAACAAAAAAAAAAACAAAAAAAACAAAACAAAAAACAAAATAAAGCATCCAAGAAGTACTTCAAAATTTTCATTACATGTAAATATTTACTCCCAACACATTTGTCATCATTCAATAATCATCAAGGTCATAATAACATCATAGTATATATAATTATTAACACTAATCACCATAATTAACAATAGACTACTCTTAAAAAAAAAAAAAAAACAATAGACGACTATACCTTGAACCCCTCACCACACTAATTGCTCCAGTGGTTATTATACCTAAAGGGTTCATTTTAATGAATTTTCTTAATAAAGGAACTTAAATACGGAGTTAGAACAATCAAATCACTTGGATTCCACAAACAACAAACAACAAATTTGTCTCAAAAGAAATGGATATACTGACTAAAATCGTAGAATTGAAGAAAATAAGCTTTCTCACCATTGGATTCCACCGTCGTTGCCTCGTCGTCGGCTGTCGAGCTGTTGGTCTGCAGTTCGGAGAGAGAGAGAGAGAGAGAGAGACGAATCGCTGCTGGACTGCCGAGGAGGTCACTGCCCCGCCGATCTACTCCATCGCTGCCGGACTGTCGTCGAACCACTGTAACTCCGACCACCACCGTCGCGGGCGCTGCCTGCTCGTCACGATTGGCCAACCACCACGCCACGCCCTCGCCTTCGATCTGCTGGACAAGAAAGAGAGAGAGAGAGAGAGAGAGAGACGAAGAACTTGCAACCGCTGCCTTGCCACCGTTGCCTCGCCTCACCGCCGCAACCGCCACCGCCGTTCCTCGTCGACGGTGTGCAGTTTGAAGACAAAGAGCGAAGGGGGCTAGAGCGGTAAACGAAATGCGAGATGATGAAGGCTGAAATGGAATTAATTGGTTTTATACCTAGGGTTAGCAAATTAAAATATTTATATTTGGATTTAGCAATGGAATTTGAATCGGTCGCTAGATTTATTTTTTAAAAAAAATTGTAGTTTCACCCGTTACTACTCTAGCGACGGAAATTTGAATTCGTTGCTAGATTTAGCGACGGAATATGAAGCCGTTGCTAGTCAAGCGACGGAATTTGAATCCGTCGCTAAATCTAGCGCCGGATTCAAATTTCCGTTGCTAGATTTCTATTTTTGAAAAAGTTTTGCTCGTTTTGTTAATTATCTAGCGACGCAATTTTGAATCCGTCGCTACTCTAGCGACGGGTTAAAATTTCCGTCACTAGATTTTATCAAAAAAAATTCCCGCTCACTATTCCCGAGTTTATTTTGCTTTTAAAAAATGAGCGCGAAATTTTTGACAACAATACGTCGCTAATCCGTCGCAAGTTTATGTGCGAAAATTTACTGCTAAAATTAGTTATTGATTTAACGAAAAAAAAAATTTCTTCGCAAAATTCCGTCGCTAATTTTCAATTTTTTTAAAATAAGCAAATCCGTCGCTAGTCCGTCGTTAAATTAGCAACGGAATAAATCTGTCGCTAAATCCGCCGTTATTTTCGCCCTTTTTTTGTAGTGGCGGGTGAATTTTAAGGATAACAACGGAGAGGGGCGAGGGCGGGGAGTATATTTCCCTTCCCCGTCCCCGCCACCCCATCCCCGTCCCAGTCCCCATCTCCGGCAGGGAATTGAAAATACTCACCATTTCCGTCACTGCGAGGAATTAGGCAGGGACAGGGAGGAGTATTCCCGCCCCCATACCGAACGAAATTTTGTGAAATTGTCATTTTCGTTCCCAATTCCTAAAATTTTTCTCCATCCTCGTCCCCGTCAAAGATGAGAATTTCCGTCGGGGCAAATTGTAATCCCCAGTAGTTTTAGTTCATGCTAGTAAAGTACTAAAGTACGCTTGGTATAAATAAAAAGAGTCCAGGAGGGATTTGAACTCCTTTACTCCCATTGACGGCTTTCTTAAATGCACTCTCTCAAAAACTAATTAATAATTTAGAAAATGTCATCTTGGTTCTCTCTCCCCATCCCTTTCAAATCTCCCGACGATGAGCAAAACCATTCCGATCCGAGCCTTCCCTCCATCTTTCGCGGCGTCGCAGCCTTCCTCGCGCCTCCTCCTCCCGCCGCAGGAGACGGCGGAGACAGCGCAGCGGCGGAAAGCTCTCAGGCGATTGTGGGAATCAGGAATGATTTGGTGGAGATTGGGGACAGCTTCAAATCGAGCCTTTCATTGTTGGCATCCAACATGGCTGCTTCTGAATTTTCAAAACTCGCCTCCAATGTTTTGAGGTTTAAGGATGATGAAGTGGAAGGGCAGGTCGATGAAGAGGATGAAGTGGAAGAGGAGGACGACAAGATTGGGATCACCGATGAAGTGGTGGACTTTGTGAGGACTATTTCCTTTAGACCTCAGCTTTGGACTGATTTTCCTATCAGTTTAGCTAAAGGTAAATTTCATTTTTCTTCACTTTAAGTTTACTAAAGCAACAAAGGTACAGTGAACTTCATCAAATTCATCAATGATATTAATGTGGTTTTTTTTTTTTTTTTTTTTCCGGAAATTACTTGGTGGTAAGATAATTCTTTAAGTGCTGTTATACTCGTAGCAATAATAGTTTTTATTTTTTATTTTACGGTTATAGATAAATAAATGTGGAGTCACACTTTAGTTGTTTGTTACTTATGGTCATAATACTTATTAGCAATTTGAAATAAATAAAAATTGTGATACTAGGGTAAAATTACAGTAAAATTGTGATACTTACGAAGTGTAATTCTAATGTAAATATTGTAATATTTATATGTGAAATCTTACTTATGGAAGATATTGTAATACTTATTGCAGAAAATTGAATATCAATTTGAATTAAAAATAAATCATTACTTATGATAGATACTGTAATACATATATGTGAACTTGTGATAACATTTAAGGTAAAATTGATTGTTACTAATGATAAATATCGTAATATTTATAATTGAAATTGTGATACACATACACCCAGTTGTCTACAACTCAACCTGTCTCATGGACAAAGATCCATGAGACGATGTCACACAAGTTTTTGCCATAAATGTGTTTTTGCTTGTCTGTGAAAGAGATTGTTCGAGAAGGTGAACAATTTTTGGGAAATGTCTTTGCGTGGAAGGGATGTGTAGGACTAATAGATGATATGTATGAAACTATTCACCAGTATTCAGTCATTATCATCCCTTACTTTTATGCATGCCTAATGTACTTAATATTTGATATTAATGTGTTATTTGTCTTATCATGGTAGAAGCATAACAAAATAGCTAGGCTTATCTCCTTTGGTAGTATATATTTGAATTCATCCTTCTATGCACCTATATTTCAAGGAGCGTATATATGCATATTATGATATTGTAGATAATATACCTCATTTACTGATAACACTACATATGTGGAAAGTGGCATATATTACTGCATTTTCTGTTTTGATGCTAAAGTTACTTATTTAACCTCTGTTGGTACTTGGATCTTTATATGAAATATATGTGAAATTTGTTGTAGACTTTCATATCTCTGATAACCAAAGAGAGCATGTGG
This sequence comes from Ipomoea triloba, assembly GCF_003576645.1. Lineage (NCBI taxonomy): Eukaryota > Viridiplantae > Streptophyta > Magnoliopsida > Solanales > Convolvulaceae > Ipomoea > Ipomoea triloba. The sequence continues at coordinate 27,059,194 of NC_044921.1, forward strand.
AAAATATTGAGCAACTGGTGCCCAGTCTTGGATCCTTAAAGCAAAAACTTGCCCACCATTTAACAGATGGGCAGTTTTGGATGATATATTTCATCTTGTTGCTTCCTAGGTTGGATGAGAATGATTTGGAGCTCCTATCAACTCCTGAGGCAAGTCTCTCTCTATAACACAGCCACATATGACATATGTTCATTTGTGCATGTGCGTGTTTGTTTGAATAACTGATTACAGAACTATCTTTAGTGAGTGCAGTTATAATAGTCAGAGAGATGTGGTTTTAGCTGGCTAAACATAGCACAGTAGCTCACTGCCATGTAATGTTAGAAAAAAGATCTTTTGTTAGATGACTGAATATTCAATTTAGTGAGAACAAGCAGTCTTGCAATTTAAAAGACATAATCTTGAGCAACTAGGATGAAATATATATTGCTATGTGCCTAAGCTAATGTCACTCTACCAAATCCTGGGTTAGACTGTATCTGCAATTTTCTTTAACTGCAACTTAAGTAATGGATATATCAAAGACAAACTTCAAAACTTTGTCCAGATTCCATTTCTGCATTCCACATTCAGAGCCAATTGCCTGATCCTTTTTGAGATGTTATTCACAAGACAATGTTAATAAGGGGTGATGGCAGTTTATTTCCCTTTAATAAAATTATACTTCCATACATTGGGTGTTTAGAAATTGAATTTTGTTCTTGGTATACTGGCTAATTACTTCCATACATTGGGTGTTTAGAAATTGAATTTTGTTCTTGGTATACTGGCTAATTACTCACCTGTAGACTGGTAGGCCTTAAGTTCAATACCATCTTATGGATGATTCAGGAATTCTGTGCATTGAGTTGAATTAACTTCAATTTTTTGGCTTGATTGACAGAATGCCATTTGATTATGGCCATTATGGTGTAGTGGCCAACTTCTTTCCCACTGATCAGTAATAACGCCATTTGAGTATGGCCATTATGGTATAGCGGCCAACTTCTTTCCCACTGATCAGTAATAACAGATTAACAGCTGCTTCGAAAATGTGCATTGTTGTTACCTTTTATGTTATGAATCTGAATCAGTCTTAGTAGAAAAACAATTGAGATGTAAATTAATGCAATCACTTTTTTNAACAGATTAACAGCTGCTTCGAAAATGTGCATTGTTGTTACCTTTTATGTTATGAATCTGAATCAGTCTTAGTAGAAAAACAATTGAGATGTAAATTAATGCAATCACTTTTTTTTTTTTTTTTTTCACTCCTCCCTCTTCTTGAATGACACTTGGCTCTGTGCAAGTATCATATTTATGGAGGCATAATGGAAACTGAACTGTGAACTCCACATTGTCTGATACCAATTCATGTTTCGTTTTTGCGGCACTCATGAACTACCTCTGCTTTTAGCATATTTGAAAGTTGCTTCATTCAGCGTAGACCTTTTAAAAGAAAAGAAGTGATATTGGACATGATTGCATGCATGAACTAGTTTTATCTTGGTGGGGTTTTGTGTCTGCAGATTGTCAAAGTTAGGGAGATGCTTCTGCAGCAACTGCAAAATAAGAAAATTACAGAGTCAGAGCCTACAAAAGAACCTGAGACAGTGCAAAGATCTCTGGATGGTGAAAAGCAACTGCCTAATACTAATGCTGCAGCCGAGCCTTGTAGTAATGCTGCACCAGATGTGAAAGTTATCACAGACGAGAAATCTGAGCAGCAGATCAAAGATGTGGAGGATGTTTCATTTAGTGATCTGGAGGATGATGATACTGATTCATCAGATCAAAAACCTGAAACTAGGGTGTCACACAGCAAGAAAGCTTCATTATCTAGTGAATCACATGAATGGGTTCAACTAAATGAAAGTTCCAATGATCGGGTTACACAACGAATTGCTGGCCAGTCTACTTCCTCTGGGAAAGATTCAGAAGGTGAAGAGTCGAGTGGCTGGCACACTGTTGATGATGCTGATTTTGACAGTTTGGCAACTATTTAAGATCCTCTGCAACTGTACATTGTCTTCCTTTACAATCTTTGATTGTCTTCTCTCTTTTTTTTCGACATGTTCTTTGTCAATGCCGATTTTATCTCAAAATCTGAAAAGAAAAAGGAAAGAGAAGAAAGGTATCTTAATGTAGTACTATGCTTTTAGATTTATTTGTGCAATTGTTGATATTATATGATTTTTACTTATCCAGAGAAAGTATATGCTTTGCGTTAGTAGTTTCATGTACTTGTAATTCCGTCATTGTCTTAGTTGGATTCAGAAGCAAAGCCTTAAGAAGGAGATCTGTTTTTTTTCTTTTTTTCTTTATTTTTTTTTTTTTTTTTTTATAATGGGGAAGGGAGGGGGACCTTGGGGGAGTGACAATTAAGTAGACTCCACTTTTCGAACACAAGTAACATTTGTCAAATCGTCGAAAAAAGCTTCCCCGCTCATCGCTGGGCAGTCAGCGAACGTCGCCATCTCATCACGGTACATGGCACTACACAACGCAAGGGAGTCGGCCACCTTGTTCTGCTCCCGGTAAATCACTTTAATTGTGATCCATCCTTTAATCGTGTTGATGTAATCCCAAACCGGTTCACGACCCGTCAAGACATCCTGAATCCATTGAATCATGTTTTTCGCACCCGTTTGAATCTCCATGTCACGAACCCCTCTTTACCACGCCCACCTAAGGCCCTCAACGCTTCAACCCAAGAGGGGTCTTTATAGGAAGTTCCGCGCATAAATCCCTCAATCCACTTGCCCCTATTGTTTCTCATAACGCCGCCCATGCCTGCTCTATTGAGGCCAGTTTTGACGCTACCATCAATGTTAAATGTAACTTGATAAGCAACAGAAGCTCTCCACCTTAGCCGAGCGGTTTTGTGCCTTCCCGCCCTACTAGTCTATTTCAAAGGTTTTGTGCCCCAAGCAAAGACCTAGTCTATTTCCTCTTCTGCCTCTCTTATCCAATTGGTCTTGCGTTGGGTATCCATCTTGAACACTCCATGACTAAACTAATATAAATAATAGGGGTAGGGGGTAGAGTAAGAGATTCGCTAGGTTTCATTCTATTTGTTGTGCATTGGATTAACATTAAGATGTCCAAGATAAAGGGAACAAGGGGAATACTTAGAAAAAACAAAAGAGGCTAAGACGAAGGTTGGTTCAAGGGTACTATAAAGGCGGTATGGAACACCATTGATTGGCTTTATAATAAGTAATACTAACCTTCATCCGGGTTGAAACTCTTTTTTCTTTATAAAGAGGTTATTTGTGACTTTGCCATGAAACGTGGGAACTCCAAGATACTTGCCAAGGCTAGTAGTTACGGCGGGGATACCAACAATGGCAGAAATTCATTGAGCTTCCTCGCTATCCACATTTTTAGAAAAGAAGATTTAGGACTTGCTCAAACTAACTCTTTGACCAGAGGCTTAGCTAAATCTTTCCAGGCACTCCGAAATTATAGCTATTTGTTCCTGTGAAGCCTCAGCAAACAAAACAAGATCATCGGTAAACAATAAATGAGTAAGGAGGGGTCCATACCTTGAGAGGCGAATGCCCTTCCAATTTCCATGGTCCACTTCGTTTTTTATAGTGTGACTCAGGCACTCCATGCAAAAGACGAACAAATACGGCGAAATTGAATCACCTTGACGGATACCCCTGGACGGGACAATCTGGTAAAGTTGACTCATGTTCCATAAAACTTTCATTTTGGGGGACTCCACACATGCCATAATATTTCTTATCCAATCATTAGACATGCGGACATCTCTTAGGGTATCACGAATGAAGTCCCAATTGAGCCTGTCGTAGGCTTTCTCGAGATCAATTTTAAGGACCATAAACAGTTCCTTACCCTGTCTGGTTTGCATAGAGTGCATTACTTCCTGGTATAGCAGAATATTATCTGTGATTTGTCTACCTGGCACAAAGCTACTTTGTTCCTGCCCAATCAGCCTTCTCAAGATGGGTTTTAACCGGTTAGGCATGACTTTTGTAATGACATTGTAAATGACATTACAAAGGGTAATTGGGCGATACTGACTGGCATTGGTAGGGCAACTGTTCTTCGGAATAAGGGCAATCTAGGTATCGTTCATACCCTCTTCCATCACCCCTGACTTAAGGAACATATCAACCTGATTGAAAACTGATTTTCCAACCACGGGCCAAGTTATTTGATAAAACATAGTGTGAAATCCATCCAGGCCTGGAGCCTTTAAGAGTCCCATCTCAAACAGCGCTAATCTGATCTCTTGCATAGAAAAATCCGCATTGAACGAAATCCATTCCTCCTCACAAAGCGGTGGGAATTTTCCATGGGGAACACGAGAGACATCCGCCTCCACATCTTTGGTTAAAATACCAGTAAAATAATCTTGAATAACTTTTTCAATTTGGTGATCATCATTCATGGGGTTTCCTACGTTATCCAAGAAGCTATGTCCCCCTCTTTTAACCTTTTTACTCTTTGTAGCAGCGTGGTAGAACTTAGTATTGCGGTCTCCTGAAGCAATCCATTCCCCCCCATCGCTTGTTGAAACCAGAGAATCTCTTCTTACTGGAGAGTGTCTTCTAACTCTTGTTTACTTTTCCTTTCAAGTTTAAACAGTCTAGCATGTCTCGTATATTCCATATGCTTTTGAATCCCATCTAGGCGTCGCAACAACTTATTCTTCCTATGGTGAATGTTCCCAAAAACGGTTCTGTTCTATTCTTTTAACTTTGTAGCCATAGCGTCTTTGTTCTGCCAGACTGACGCTTCCATATTCCAGTTACAACTGATAAGCTCGATGAATGAGTGGTGATTCGTCCAGGCACCTTGGAACATGAAGTTGTTAATGCGTTTTTTATCTTTACTATGAAATTCAACCAAGATAGGGCAATTATCAGAATTGAAAGCCATTAGGTGGCTAACAGTCGTATCTTTCACAAGATCTATCCAATCAAGCAAGCATAATGCACGATCCAGTCTGGCACCTTTGAACGTCCCCTCCTCCTTTCCTCGTCTCCACGTGAATTTCTAACCCGAGAAACCAAGGCCAATTAAAGATTAACTGAATATCCAATTCCTAAAATCAGCGTTTCTGTGGTTCCTTAGATTATTAGGATTCGAGCATTCCTCATTGCTGACAATGGCATTAAAATCTCCAGCAATCAACCAAGGGTGGTGATGTTGTGAGTTTTAGTGTGAGTGAATGTGGAATGGAATGTGATAAAACGAAGAGTCAAGACTCCCCGAGTGTCGTGTCTCTCAAGGATGACAAATTGGAACGAATAGGTGCTGGCATTTAGGAGGTTGAAAAGAAAGAGTTACGGGAATAGCTAAGGCTAGGGGTCATTTTGTAAGAAAGTTGGAAGGTTTAAAAGGGTGTTGTTAAGGGAAAGGAAAGGTGGAGATTGGGGCTCGTGGCTAACCTATGTGGTCTACTATCTAGTGGTTTTGTAAGGAAATAACTCAGATTTGACTAGGGAGTTCATGGCACTTCACCAAGTGGCGTCACACTTGGACTCCCACATCCTCATTCGGTTGGGGCATTTTATCGAACACCTTGTCTACCACTCCTCTCGGGCCTCTTCCTTTCGGACTAAGGGTGGAGATGTGGGTGAGTTGGACTCGTGACTGGCCGCTATCGCGCACACACTCACTTTCACTGGGTTTGCTACCTAATGTGGCCACACTTAGGCACAAAGCATAATGAACATCAACCACACAAGTTTATCATCCAACAATCACAAAGCTCACATATTTCAAGCAAAGTTATATCAAATCAACCACATAGTTTAGCTTCGGGGCCACCCATCCCCTTTCTGCTCTAAGCTATCATTAAAATAAAGAAACAAGAAGGAGAAATGAAAGTTTCAAAGAAAGCAAACATTAAATTATACATTGAAGAGAAGAGTACCATCCATGATGAATGGCTCATTTACATATTGTTCTTGAAACTTCAATCCTCCTATTCTTGATCTTGAATCTACTCTAATAGAAAGAACGTTTTCCCCCAAGAGGGAAGAAAACCCTAGGAAACTTCAGATCTAAAACTATTCTATGGCTGCTCTCCTCCCATCTTCTATCCGAAAAAGGGGTTTAAATAGGCATCCAAAAATAAAAATTCCCGAAATGGTCCCTGTGGCCGAACCATGCCTAGCACCACGCGTGGTGGTGGGCGTGGAGAGCCACTGGAAAGGATCCACGCCCATCCACACGCGTGTTGGGCTGCGCGGGAGGTTCTTGCTTCGCGGCTTCGTTTGCCTTTTTCTCCGTTTTGGCTTCGAATCCCTTTTCGATCTATGAAAATACTTCAAAACTTTTCCTAAAATTAATGTTAGAAGATTTTGATCACATCCGAGCTTAAAATGCATGAGATTGTTATAAACGGGTGGCAAAACTTTACACTTTATCCCATTTTAGACCCTTAATATGTACTATTCTTGGTGCTTATCAAAGTTTCCACACTTTAACCTTGCTTGTCCTCAACCAAGCATACTTTCTAAGCTCTAATCATATAAGCACCAGGAATAGTATACATTCTCATCGGTTGATCAATTAATTGGTGTGCGGGCATTTAGAATGGAGTGAGTGAAATCCCATACACTATCCACCAAGCTACTAAGCTCATGTCATCTAAATATAAGGAATATGCCGAGGAAGTTTTAAAGTCTCATGAGTTGGTAACAAGAAAAACTATATTCACACCTTTTAAGCATGCATTCAATTGGGGTTCACCTTTTATTTTGTAGGGGCCTAGGGAGCCGATCCCACTAGTGGGAACGATGCGCACGGCCTAGTCAAATTTCCAACCATACGCCAAAGCCCCTTTTTGCAAATATAAATGAGGGCAGGGACATGGACCGCTCATCGCCATGGCTTGGGCAATCACTCTATTTTCTCACTTCATAGGATAACGTCATCAGGCGACCCGACTTCACATGGAGCCCCATGCTTTTTCGAAGACAGTGCAATGGGTGCCTGAATCCTAGCGAAGCGGCTCACCTCCTCTCTGTTCTTCTCATCTTCCAGGATCTCTTCGGGATAACCGACTTCACATGGAGCCCCATGCTTTTTCGAAGACGGTGCAATGGTTAACCCGTATCCTAGCAAGATGGCTCACCTCTGGTTTTATCTCTAGGAGTGGCCTTTGCCTTTTTACTCTTCACCATATCAACCCCTCATGCCTTTTTCTAGGGAGTAGGGATTTTTTCACTCAAAGCTCACTTTAAGGCTCTCCTTTTGCCCCATGTCCTGCTAAGATTAATTCAGTTTTCGGGCTTCGCTGAGCTTATCTTTCTCAAACTAAGGGGGTACACACTCCCACTTCGGGAGATCCTTGACTCAGGTCCCAACAAAATCAAAGGTGAAAAGCATGCAATCACACAAAGATATCAATAATATAGATTTAAAATTTTCAATTTTGGTGTAATTTGTACTTCCAAGGTATATTTCAAAAATTAATTCGACACAAGATTAGGAGCCCTCCTGGATAGTGTTGACAATAACACTCCCTCTAGTTCCTATGCCCTAACACTTGATCATCCAACTAATTCAAGCAATGTAGAACCCATACTTTCCACACTTAAAAGATAACATCGTCCTCGATGTTACCATGAGGATCGGTGGAAAAGGAATAGGGTCCAAAGGGTATCTACACAAGCCCCTTTTCCACACTTAAAAGTGTTTTCTGGGCTAGAACAATTCTAATCTAATGAAATCACACCCGATATGAACAATGTCATGCAACTCATCATATGTGAATCAAAACAATGTATAGCTATCAAAGATCAAACAGGGCATCTATTTTGCAAGGGGATAAAAGAAATACTCACAAGGTGCATCCCCTTTAAAAGCATGTACAATCCTTACTTGCCCTTCAAAAATTTGTCAGATTAAAGGTAAAGAAATGAATGAAGAATTTAGATTTTACCTTTCAAAAATTGGTTCTCCGGTTGTAGGTGGGTTGGTATCTTATTCTTCTTATACTTGGGTTGCCTCCCAAGAGCGCCACATTTAGCGTCTTTGGCTAGACGAAACGTGGAATTCACAATTCAAAGAGAAATAAACAAAAGTAAAAATAAACTGATTGTCCACAATCATAGTTTTTCAAACATCAATCACAATTCTTCACATCTTTTTGTTGGTGGTGGCGACTTCCTTTGCAATTTCCTCAAGCCTATGCATTTGCTCCATATGTAGCTGATATTGGAAAATCTGGAGAGATTTCCAATCCGTGATAGTGGTGAATCTGCTGGGGATTTCAAAGTTTGCAAACTGAAAGTTTTGCTCTTGGGTATGTGACGAAGGTGCAAGTAGTGCTTCCTCGAGAGGCGGAGGGGAGTACATTGATGAATCTAACGGTTAATACATGTAATACCCCGTATTTTCCTAACATTATTATTTTAATAAATATTCCCAATACGCTGCGATCGTACGTACCGGTCACGAACCGTAAAATTTTTGGAAGCTTGTGTTCGGACCCGTTTGTCCTAGGAAATGAATTATTAGACACCATACTATTATTCTTGAATTTCCTATTTAATTAAATCAGCTCATAGTAGCGAAAATTTATTTTGATCGTACATCGCTAAATTTCGCGGTGTACCGAACTTAGCCCAATTTTGAGGTTTAGTTTGAGATAAAATTTTTGGTTTCAAAATTTTTGGATTTAGATTATTTTCTACTGAGAATTCATCTGTTTCAATCCCGGTCAGTATAAGCTAAGATATTTATTCTACTTACCACTAGAAAGTGACACATGTCACTAATTTTCACCATGTATTATTATTATATTATTTTAGAGTTGATATAACTAGCTTAAGTCTTCAATTTTATCCATTTTCCCCTCAAAAATTCGAAATTTCCAAGAGGAAAACAAGAGAGAATATTTCATCTTCATTCTTGAGTTCAAGCTTCAACAACTAGGGTTTTCCATATCAAGATCATCTTTGTTCGGTAAATTTCTATTTTAATCGGTTCAAAAGTTTTGTCCTCCGTCCTAGATCTTGAATCCAAGTATAGTTTTCTTAAAATATGTGGTTATGATGTTATATACTTCCTAGGATTTGTAGGAAAATTTTGAGGTAAGAAAATCCTATTTTACTGATTATTTTAGTATAGTTAGTGTTCTCAAGGATCTAATATTATGTATGTTGTGGATAATTTATGGATTGTGTAGAAGAACCAAAGGAAGTGGAAGAGTGAGCATCTAGAGGAAGTTAGTAACATTTTCAAGAAGATAAGGTAATCTTTATGTCCACCAAAACCTTTTTCCACCATGATATTCATGAATTTCTTGATAAAGTATGGATATAAAGATTTTAGTAGATGAAATTTGGTGTGATTGTGGTATAGCAAGAGTATATGTGTAGATATGGGTATGATATGTTGTGGTGAATATATGAAGAAGACTTGTATAAATATGTAGAATCTTATATATATACATATATACGTGTAATATTATTATTACACTTGTGAAAATATTGACAAGAAACTAAGACAGATTTCTGGCTGTAACTTCCGAGAATTTCTGGGAAAAATCGGTAAAGTATTTTGATCCAATATTTTTTAATACATGTAGTTTTATAAGTGTAGAACCTACATATAAAATTTCATAATTTTTGGAGTAGTATAAGTATGGTTTCCGAATTATTTTCCAAAACTGGTCCAGAGAGAAGAAAATTCCGGACAGCACACTGCCAAGGGCAAAAATGGAATTTTCTGTGTTAATTCGTGAACCAAAATGACCAAAACTTTTTATGGACATCAAGTACTATGAGTTAGGGTTCTACCATAAAAATTTCAAGTGAAAAAGAGTTCGGGAACTATCTTTACCGGCTCAATCTTTCAGACTGCGCCAAGCTGAAATTTTCTTATAAGGAGGTGGTATTATGTATATGAAACCTATGTATATACGTGTAGTATATATCTTTATGTGTGTAGTATATATATATATATATACACGTGTGATGTGTGTGTGTTTAAACTATATATATATATGTACATATATGAGTATATCTGTATAATTAAATAAAGGTTGTATCTCTGTATATATGTGCGGTATGTGTACTTTATGTGAGTATGCATAAATGTGGAAAATGTTATGTTAAATGCATATATACATATGTGTAGTGTGATGATGGGAAATGTGTTGAGCAAAATGTTTTGAGAGACAACACCATACACGAAGGTAGGTTTATACTATTTAAAGTGTGTTATGTGAGAAAGTAAAGAAGGAGATAAAATGAAATTATGGTGTGAGGTTGGAGACTATTCCTTTTAACATTCACAATGGATTCACAAACATTGGGCCCTGAAGTGATTGGTGTTAACCACGTTGAGTAACCTTGTAGAAACAGATCCAGGGTTACTAGAGCTAGTGACTAACCTGCGGGCTTGGAATCCCGACAAGGGGTGTGCACACTAAAGGTCCTAGATCTGCTTCCCCTAGTTGGAATAACTAGGTTGTGGTGAGGTGGTGGAAACGAGAAGGAAATTGTGGTGTTAATCGGAATATCTTTAACGTTATTATGGTAAAAGCTGGTTATTTCTATTTAAATGTTTATATGATTATGAGTACGAGTATGAGTATGGGTATGATTATGAGTATGATATTGTGTATACAGGTGGAAATTGTGATTATTGGCACATATTTTCTTTGAAACAATAATGAGGAAATGAATATCTCTTATATGAGAAATCTTGTTGAAAATGGGTTATCATGTGAAATGAACTGTTTTTCGAAAACAAAGAATAAAACTATTTTCCAAAACCATGATTTTACACGGTGGAGTAGGGATTACTTAGCACTATGTGCTAATTCTGTTTTCCAAATGAATTTCAGGTATGGAATAGATCTTGATATCCGAGAGCGATAGAAGAGAAAATGGATCTACTCTTGATGATAGAGATCACTATGGTTTTTGAGTTGTATATTACTGGAATGTAAGGCAGTAATAGTATGTATTAATAAGGATAGTAGATGTAAAGACTACCTTAGCATCTAAGTTGTAATAAACTTAGGTGTGGAGTAGCACCTCTGGATTTTATGCGCTTCCGTTTTGGGAAATTAGTAATTATGATTAATTATGCCTTTTAGTATGATGGAAAATCTGGGGGTGTTACAATACATCTCTGGAGGAGATGGAGAGAGAAACAACATTGGTGAAGATGAAAGCCTTTTAGGGGATGTCATTGGCGTTTCTGAATGGTCTCCTGCCATGTCCTCATCTTCCCCTGTTCGTGCTAAGTGCCTCAGATTCAATCCTGCAACATCCTCTAAAGATAGAGGAACAATCTGTGCCCCTTCTATCCGGTGTTCGAACCAGCAAATTTTCATCTGATGGTCCAGAGTGATGCAAAGCCTTGTTACCATTGGTCATATGAAGATGGATCTCACTGAATTTTGCTGCTGAGCTAGGAGCCAATGTTTACAAATCATGCTCATATTCACTGAGCTTCCAGTGTCTATGCTCCACATGATGAATAAATCTGCCTTTGAAATTCGGTCATATGTCTCAGGTCTTCCTCCCGAAGAATGTGCGATTATCTTCCACAACACCCTTAGATCTTCTCTCACAATTTAAGAAACTCTGACCCTAGACCCAACCCAATCAATTCCTGGCCTAGCGATCATGGCCCAATATTTTCTTGGGATATCCCTGTTGTAACACCCCGAAAATTCGTTCAAGCCTTACTACCGATAATTAATTCCTTGGGTAATTTAATTAATTCCAATTGGGCTAATTCTTTCAATTTGAT
>NC_044921.1:27071987-27075319 GCF_003576645.1 Ipomoea triloba
TCCTTGAAAGAATTGGGAAATTAGCTTACCGATTGGCGCTACCTGCGGTGCTAGATCGAGTTCATAACGTATTTCATGTGTCTCAATTAAGGAAGTAAGTACATGATGCATCGCATGTACTTCAACCTGAGGTAAATAAGATCTTTGGATTAAACTATAAAGGTTGTCAAAGTTATGTTATAATGAGTATATTATAATTCTTATAGGTTGTGACTTTGGATGAGAACTTATCATATGAAGAGAAACCGGTAAAAATCTTGGATACTAAGACCCGAGATACCCGCAGAAAGTCCATAAAGATGGTAAAAGTGTTATGGTCAAACCATTTGGTGGAAGAAGCCACATGGGAGTTGGAAGAGGAAATGAGAAAACGATATCCAACATTATTTGAGCAAGGTAAAAGATAACCTAGGTGTGCTCGTTATTAAAATGGGGAGTTTAGTATTTGGGAAATAGTCGTCGTCTCTCTTTCTTTCTTTATCAAATCCAACCCCTTTCCTTTCCAGCTAAACTTTTGTCTCTGAAATAACGATAACCTTAGTTTCGAGGACGAAACTCTTTCTAAGGGGGGTAGAGTGTAATACCCCGTATTTTCCTAACATTATTATTTTAATAAATATTCCCAATACGCTGCGATCGTACGTACCGGTCACGAACCGTAAAATTTTTGGAAGCTTGTGTTCGGACCCGTTTGTCCTAGGAAATGAATTATTAGACACCATACTATTATTCTTGAATTTCCTATTTACTTAAATCAGCTCATAGTAGCGAAAATTTATTTTGATCGTACATCGCTAAATTTCGCGGTGTACCGAACTTAGCCCAATTTTGAGGTTTAGTTTGAGATAAAATTTTTGGTTTCAAAATTTTTGGATTTAGATTATTTTCTACTGAGAATTCATCTGTTTCAATCCCGGTCAGTATAAGCTAAGATATTTATTCTACTTACCACTAGAAAGTGACACATGTCACTAATTTTCACCATGTATTATTATTATATTATTTTAGAGTTGATATAACTAGCTTAAGTCTTCAATTTTATCCATTTTCCCCTCAAAAATTCGAAATTTCCAAGAGGAAAACAAGAGAGAATATTTCATCTTCATTCTTGAGTTCAAGCTTCAACAACTAGGGTTTTCCATATCAAGATCATCTTTGTTCGGTAAATTTCTATTTTAATCGGTTCAAAAGTTTTGTCCTCCGTCCTAGATCTTGAATCCAAGTATAGTTTTCTTAAAATATGTGGTTATGATGTTATATACTTCCTAGGATTTGTAGGAAAATTTTGAGGTAAGAAAATCCTATTTTACTGATTATTTTAGTATAGTTAGTGTTCTCAAGGATCTAATATTATGTATGTTGTGGATAATTTATGGATTGTGTAGAAGAACCAAAGGAAGTGGAAGAGTGAGCATCTAGAGGAAGTTAGTAACATTTTCAAGAAGATAAGGTAATCTTTATGTCCACCAAAACCTTTTTCCACCATGATATTCATGAATTTCTTGATAAAGTATGGATATAAAGATTTTAGTAGATGAAATTTGGTGTGATTGTGGTATAGCAAGAGTATATGTGTAGATATGGGTATGATATGTTGTGGTGAATATATGAAGAAGACTTGTATAAATATGTAGAATCTTATATATATACATATATACGTGTAATATTATTATTACACTTGTGAAAATATTGACAAGAAACTAAGACAGATTTCTGGCTGTAACTTCCGAGAATTTCTGGGAAAAATCGGTAAAGTATTTTGATCCAATATTTTTTTATACATGTAGTTTTATAAGTGTAGAACCTACATATAAAATTTCATAATTTTTGGAGTAGTATAAGTATGGTTTCCGAATTATTTTCCAAAACTGGTCCAGAGAGAAGAAAATTCCGGACAGCACACTGCCAAGGGCAAAAATGGAATTTTCTGTGTTAATTCGTGAACCAAAATGACCAAAACTTTTTATGGACATCAAGTACTATGAGTTAGGGTTCTACCATAAAAATTTCAAGTGAAAAAGAGTTCGGGAACTATCTTTACCGGCTCAATCTTTCAGACTGCGCCAAGCTGAAATTTTCTTATAAGGAGGTGGTATTATGTATATGAAACCTATGTATATACGTGTAGTATATATATTTATGTGTGTAGTATATATATATATATATACACGTGTGATGTGTGTGTGTTTAAACTATATATATATATGTACATATATGAGTATATATGTATAATTAAATAAAGGTTGTATCTCTGTATATATGTGCGGTATGTGTACTTTATGTGAGTATGCATAAATGTGGAAAATGTTATGTTAAATGCATATATACATATGTGTAGTGTGATGATGGGAAATGTGTTGAGCAAAATGTTTTGAGAGACAACACCATACACGAAGGTAGGTTTATACTATTTAAAGTGTGTTATGTGAGAAAGTAAAGAATGAGATAAAATGAAATTATGGTGTGAGGTTGGAGACTATTCCTTTTAACATTCACAATGGATTCACAAACATTGGGCCCTGAAGTGATTGGTGTTAACCACGTTGAGTAACCTTGTAGAAACAGATCCAGGGTTACTAGAGCTAGTGACTAACCTGCGGGCTTGGAATCCCGACAAGGGGTGTGCACACTAAAGGTCCTAGATCTGCTTCCCCTAGTTGGAATAACTAGGTTGTGGTGAGGTGGTGGAAACGAGAAGGAAATTGTGGTGTTAATCGGAATATCTTTAACGTTATTATGGTAAAAGCTGGTTATTTCTATTTAAATGTTTATATGATTATGAGTACGAGTATGAGTATGGGTATGATTATGAGTATGATATTGTGTATACAGGTGGAAATTGTGATTATTGGCACATATTTTCTTTGAAACAATAATGAGGAAATGAATATCTCTTATATGAGAAATCTTGTTGAAAATGGGTTATCATGTGAAATGAACTGTTTTTCGAAAACAAAGAATAAAACTATTTTCCAAAACCATGATTTTACACGGTGGAGTAGGGATTACTTAGCACTATGTGCTAATTCTGTTTTCCAAATGAATTTCAGGTATGGAATAGATCTTGATATCCGAGAGCGATAGAAGAGAAAATGGATCTACTCTTGATGATAGAGATCACTATGGTTTTTGAGTTGTATATTACTGGGATGTAAGGCAGTAATAGTATGTATTAATAAGGATAGTAGATGTAAAGACTACCTTAGCATCTAAGTTGTAATAAACTTAGGTGTGGAGTAGCACCTCTGGATTTTATGCGCTTCCGTTTTGGGAAATTAGTAATTATGATTAATTATGCCTTTTAGTATGATGGAAAATCTGGGGGTGTTACA
>NC_044921.1:27079990-27102487 GCF_003576645.1 Ipomoea triloba
CCCCGTGATTGGGTCGATGACCCCTGTGATTGGACTTAGGTCCCTGTGATTGGACTACGGTCCCTGTGATTGGGTTCATTACCCCGTGATTGGGTTCATTACCCCCGTGATTGGGTCGATTCACCCCTGTGATTAGACTTCGGTCCCCGTGATTGGGTTTTTACCCCTGTGTACTTGGCTTTTGTTTGGGGTCGGGTTCGATATGATGATTGGTGTGAGGTTTGGTGGTTGGTGTTGGGTTTTCTTTCGGTTCTTTGGTTGTGAGTCCTTGTTTATTTGGTTGATACCTCGTTGTTCTCGATTATGGTTGATCATTCCTTATACTTGTGTTCAGTTGGTACCTTGGTTATGACTCGTTGTTGTCTTATGCTTTCATCGTTGAGTTTTGGCTTTATTCGAATGAGTTTTGGCTTATGATTTGTTCAGCTTATTGTTGTTGAGTATCCGTTTTGAACTATTGTACAGTTCGTTGGTGTTTATATTCTATATGGGTGTGTAAACCTATTTACAAGCTTATTATATATCTATATCTCCTTGCGGGTGTGAATGGTGGTTGCTTAGCATTCTTTTGCTAATGGTTCTTTGCGTGTTTTCCAGGTATGGAGTAGTCTATGCGAGAGCGCGCTAGAGTTTCTCTTTCTGAGGATGCGTAGACTTAGCTTACCTTGTTTAGACTTTGGTTTTGGGCCTGTGTGCCTTGAGATATTATGATATACTCTTGATTAGTCCTTTGGGTACTTTTGGATAATTATGGATTATGTTTGAGGATTTATTCAGTTTTATGATATGACAGCTTAGTTTATTCTTATGTTTAGCCTGTGCATCTAGGCTGTGTTTATACCTAGATGTGGCATGACGCCCTTAAGTTTTAAATTCGCTTCCGCTTTGTTATGGTTTTGGTTGAGATAGGCAGCTGTTGTGTTAAGTTTTATCTATCTCAGCCTGTGTAAGGTTGGGGTGTCACACCTGTCACCAAAGTCATGTTTTAGCCTTCGGTACCTGTGCTTCGTTTGGTCCTCTTTTTCATAAAAGCCTAAGAGGATTCCCAAGGTATTGGCTGAAATGTTATAGTCTTTGTTGAAGAGCCAGAATTTGATTGTCGGGCTGTAAAGATCTCATGTCACTCCTTTGACTTGTAGGCTAGCAACAAACTCGTGTACTAATGGGGCGTAAGTGTCTTGCCTCCAGCTCAAGAGGTTGTTCTAGTAAGGTTCATGAATGAGCCTTTCGAGCCCGTATTTGCACTCATATGACTCAAGAACAGTCAGATCAACATATTTCCATTGCACTATAGGAAGTTGAAGAAGTTGCCTATACCGGTTCAGCATGGAAGGTGTCATCAAGAGTATTTGGGTCCTAGTGGGCACTTCTACATAACTCGTCTCTTCTTGATCTTTACTACTTTCACCCATTGGAACCTTGCCTCTTTGAATTCGTTAAGCTACTTTTTGTGCAAATGAAAGTTGAGACGGCATTTTCCTATAAGATAAGCAATAAAATAGCACAAGAGGAAAACATTTCCCAAACTTAATACAAATTCCGTAAATATGGCACATATTATCAAGACAAATTTCAACATTGTATGCATAATCATTTCAACAATTTCCCAACAATTCTATTTCCTCAAAACAATGCTCATATAACAACTTTTTACACTCTAGAGGCAATTCATACTCAAAAAGTCAACATAATAGTCAACTTCATCTTCTTCCTCAAGACTAGTTTGAGGTAAAAAATGGAGTAAACATGAAAGCTCAAATTATACCAAATAAAATGTTGGGCATAGCAATTTAGCACCTAAGGAGCAAGAAAGTTTCAAACTTTGCTAAGAATGCTCTCTATTTCATCATAAATCTTAACACAATGAGAAAATACCCAAATCATAAAGGGTTTAAGATCTAGTTACAACGAGTTTGAAAAACATGGAATTTTCATCATATAAAAGCAATGTAAGCCTATTACAAGCCTAAGAGGTCATTTCATAACAATATATCTCAAGAAGACTTCAAACAAGAAAAACCCATGGATATTTGCTTCATGGAGAATATACTCTAACATTCAAGCAAATAATAACAAGAGAAGATGTGTTCTTACCTTGGAAATGGCTTTGGAAGATCAAAAGAGGTTGAAGAACTTGCAAGGAAATGCTTGAGAGATGTGTGTTTTTACCTTGAAGGTAGTTGTAGCTCGTGGATGTGAAGGAATAAGGTGGGGGAGGGTTTTAAATCTCTTCGCGCGAAATTTCCGCGAAGTATCTGATGCATGTCCACGCACGCTCACATGCGTGGTGGCGTGCATGGTCGTTTACTGGATTGGTGCCACACAATTCCACACGCGTGGTGGTAGGCGTGGCTGGCTACTGGACAGCCCCCACGCCTTTCCACACGCGTGGTGTAGGCGTGGACCCGTGATGTGCAAATTTTTACCTTGATTTGTCCTCCCTTCTTTTGTTAATGATGATGCTAGGTGATTGAGTGTGGGCAATTTGTGACCCTCGGATGAATGATCTGCAATGGTTAGTTCAGCAAACAGGGCTATTCTAAAAAGAAAATTGCTAATAAACGAAGGAAATGACGAAACAAAACAAGAAACAAAGTTCTAACATCTAAGGATAACATTGGGAATGCCTCCCAAGTGCGCCATGGTTTAACGTCTCAGGCCAGACGCGGTGTGACATCCTGATTTTTGCTAAGGAAAATAATTATCTGATTGGAAAAAAAATAATACTAATATGTTCATGTGAAGTTTTGAACCCTAAACCTTATCTTTAGAATTTTAAGATCTTAACCATTAAGCCATCAACACCTTTTAATCCTTTGAAATCCATATGAACCTTTATTATTATCATCATCATTAATTATTATTATCATTTTGGTACGTATGTATATGTATACTCCTTTATTATTATTATTATTATTATTATTATTATTAGTATTAATACTTTTGGTATATGATATATGGTTGGTACGTATATATATTTATGTTAAAAATGTCAAAATAAAATATATTTTATTATATATGTATATATATAATATATGTATAAATATCTTATCTTTAAGAGGTAATTGGGAGTTACAAATTTATTTTTAATTATTATTATTATTATTATTATTGTAATTAGTATTATTATTACTATTATTATTATTATTATTATTATAATCATATAAATATATATTGTGTATATATATAGATATATATGTGGCAGGATGGGTTATTAGTATGTACATATATATATTATTATTATTATTATTATTATTATTATTATTATTATTATTGGATTGGATGATTGGATAGGTGATTTGGAGTTACACCTATCACCATTAAACAAATTGAATTAAAATTATTTCAAATTAATTTGTGGATGATGAGATACCTCCCTCTTGAGCCTATAAATATAGCTCTCCTCATTCTTCATTTCTCACAATCTCTCTTTCTCTATGAATTGAATCACTCTTTATCCATGTTTTGAAGTCCTTAGAAAAAAAAAAAACTTGTTCTTGTTGACCCTTCAATTTTAGGTGGTTCATGAGGTTGATTTTGCGATTTTGAGGTAAGATTTATGTCCATTCAAAATTTATTTACCCCAATCAAACTATTTAATATGTGCTTATGTGATATCATACTATTATTATTATTGTTGTTATATATTGAATGTGAGTAAGTGGAATTTGTCATCCTTGCTTGCCCTCAAATCTTGGGTAATATTTTAAATGGTAGATTATATTTTGATGGATGAACAAGTGTGTTCTTATTGTAAGATAAAACTTAAATATATAAGATCTTCTGAACACATGCTCTTCACATACAGTACTATAATTAAGGTTTAATAGATATACCTGGCTCCATGGTTTCACTGCAGATGCTTCAAATGGAGACTTGGTTTCTCCCTCCAGACCCTTAGTCTAAGAACTCTGATGGAGAGAGAACTTTGTTTTTTCAGAAGGTTGGAGAGAGGACTAGAGCCTCTGAATGGTTGATAAACCATCTCACAGTTCCATCAACGTGAGTGGTTATCTAAGCAGTTGAAACTGCTCCTTATTTTATCTAACCAATAACATAATTATTATTATTAAATTTAAATAAACATTTATGAGCCATAGAAAATAATAAATCATAAATCATATAATAATAATGATAATTATTTTAACATTCTCCCACTTGGCTCATAAATCATAAATTTAATAATGAACGTGAAACATAATACGCATAGTATAAGCTAATTCTTTCGTTACATTGGTCAGAACATAAACCATTATTTAGTTAGAAACTAATATGAATCATGGCGGTAATACGTCACTAATTTAACGCAGTCCCTTCCATGTATCACAATATTAATTTCAAACTTAATAAGACTCATAATGATATTTTCCATAATGGTCCACAATAATGTCTTTGTCAAAGACAAATCCCGTTCATATTGACATAAAACATTCATGTATATATACTTCAAACTAAACATGATACTTAATACAGAAACGAAATTATATTGAGCTCCAAGTATCAAATATATAAAAACACAAACCTTAACATAATGTTAACAGTTTTCAATAATGCCCATTCTCTCAACATGCTCATTAAATGTCTTTGGTGGCAAGGCTTTAGTTAATGGGTCTGCAATCATTAATCTAGTGCTAATGTGTTCAATTGATACCCTTCGTTCCCGAACATCTTCTTTAACGGCAAGATACTTCAAATCAATATGTTTAGCACCACTTGTATACTTGTCGTTTTTAGAAAAGAAGACTGCTGCGGCATTATCACAATAAATTTTCAGCGGCTTGGCAATACTGTCGACAATTCCAAGTCCTGAAATAAAATTCCGCAGCCATAACCCATGATTTGTGGCCATAAAACATGCCACAAACTCAGCTTCCATAGTGGATGCAGCAATGACAGTCTGCTTCGCACTTTTCCAAGAGATAGCCCCCTCGGCTAAAAGGAACAGATATCCAAATGTGGACTTCCTCGTGTCCAAACACCCGGTAAAATCTGAATCCGTGTATCCTATCACCTCAAGGCGATCGGACCGCTTATAAGTAAGCATGTACTCCTTTGTGCCTTGTAAGTATCTCAACACCTTCTTTGCAGCTTTCCAGTGATCCATACCAGGATTGCTTTGATATCTACCAAGCATTCCGACAGCAAAGCTAATGTCTGGTCGGGTATTCAGGAAGAATTGCATTCTTTACAAGTCTTTGAATCCTTTCCTTAGATATGTGACCCAAACGTTTATGCCACAAATAAGCTGATCTTTCATCAACTAAACTTCGTTTAGTTCCAATACTATGATGCAGGGTTAAAAGAGTTTCAGCAAAAAGATTGTCAAGATTTAATTTGTACAAACCATCAGAAAGTATACCAGAACCAATAAAGTGATTTTGTTTGAACAAACTAAAACATCCATTTCCAACCTTTAAGGAAAAACCAACAGAGTCCAGTTTTGACAAAGAAATTAAATTCCTAGAAACTGAAAGAACATAAAGAGTCTCAAACAAATCTAAATGATGTCCAGTATCTAAAATTAAACGATAAGTTCCAATGGCTTCTACTGGAGCTTTAACTCTATTCCCCATGAACACAAATCTTTCATTTGGCTTTATGGTTTGGGTCATAAGGAATCCCTGCATAGTATTCGGAACATGAGTAGTGGAACCATAATCAATCCACCAAATATTATAAGGAACTTCAATTAAGTTTGATTCGAAACATACTGATATAAAATTTATACCTTTCTTTTCGAACCATGCCTTACGCTAAAGGCAATCTTTTTGAAAATGACCAAATTTCTTGCATAAATGACACTTGTCATTCTTATGTTCCTTTTTGTGGATTTGAGAAGAGGACTCATTAGTCTTCATTGGTCCTTTCTTACCCTTCTGATTCTTCTTTCCAAACTTTTTACCAGCCCTTGACTGACTCATGAGATTAACTGAGTGAATCCCTTGTCCCTTAAGCCTTCTTTCCTCTTGATTTAGCATTTTATGCAATTCGAGTACATTCCACTTATCTTTAATGGAATTATAATTCACTTGGAATGTCTCATACTCGTGAGGCAAAGAGTTTAAAATAAATTGGACAAGGAAAGTATCACTCACTTCCATTTCCATGGACCTTAATTTTCCTGCTAAGGTTAACATCAACATGATGATGCATGGAACGCGAACCATCAAATTTCATGGTGGTCAGTTTACCCATAAGTGTGCCTGCTAGGGCCTTATCAGCACATTCAGAAAGTGAATTTTTCTCCACATGTTTCAACAAATCCTTAGCACTGTCAAATTTGGGAATTGTTGACTTGATGTTGCTTTCAAGTGTCATTCGCATAAGCATCATGCTGAGTCTATTTGACCTTTCCCATGCTTGATGGAAGGCTACATCATCAGCACTGCTATTATCATCAATAGCAGCGGGCTTGTCAGTCAAGAGTGCTAGATTAAGATCCAGAACACCGAGGTGAAACTGAATTTGTTCATGCCACTCAGCAAAATTCAGCCCATTAAACTTTACAATAGACGCAACTTGCGAAAGCATTGAAACACAACTTAATGCTGCAATACATATAAAATACTTAGACATTAATTCTACATTAACACAAAGTAAATACTTTTAACTAACATACTCGTAAACAATTAAATACATTGAAGGTCTCCTTTGGGTGATCCAACAACGTATAACATTAAACATAATGATGCTCAACTATTACTATTTTCACATAATTGGCTATTAATTGTATTACGACTAGACTTGTTTGCTATCTTTGGATATGCTAAACAACCCGATCGAATATAAATAATTAACCGCTATTATGTTTATAATTATGAAATAATTGATCAACCTTTGGACGACTCTTAAATATTTCATAATTATAAAACTTCAATTTACCCAATATAATAGAAAAATAAAATCATGTCATTTCATTATAAGCATCACATCATCATGGATAATTGAATTAATTTATTTAAATTTGATATCTATGAAACTTTATAATTTGGTCACTTTGGTGACTAACAAATAATCATAATTAGATATCAAATAATTATAATAAAATAAAATCATAAAATCAATAAAGCATGGCGTAATATCAATTCTAAAAGAATAACATCAATACAGAATGAAAATATGATACACAAATTAATGCATATTAATTACTTGAGTAATATATCGGAGACCTTAAGCATCATTCATAACAACAATAATATGCTAATTAATGTTACAGAATATTAATAATATTACATCATCCATTATAAAATAACAGTAATATGATGGCATATTAATAATATATGCAGTACTAATACACAAACGAAGGAGCAGTAAACGCATGCACCGAATACGATAATTACAAAGCATATGCCATGAAAAAACAGTCCATACATGCTATCATAAAAAATAGATTAACAGTGCGTACATGTATGACATCAATTAACAGAACATACTGACGGTAATAACGGGTTACCGGGTATGTAATCTGAGTATTATTGAAGTAAGATGGTACAGTGTTTGAGTACTTGAGAACAATATTGAGCGTAGTGCCCAGTGTACAAGTGAATGTAATATCTATCGTCTAGTAAGAAGTGTAAGAAGTGTCCGAGAGCCCCCCACTACGTGGTTGTGAGCCCTTTTATTCCATTCAGTTCAGTGACCGTTGGACATCAATACCTGAGGTATTGAATGCTGACCGTTGGACATCAATACCTGAGGTATTGAATGCTTGAATGTCTATCATCAACGCTGAGGAGGTGAACGTTGGCCATCAATGCTGAAGAGTTGGACCGTTGTGCATTGATGCTGAGGAATGAGGTGTCGGGTAGTTTGAACGGCAACTTGGTTATGACAATGGTTCCGGGTCGGGTACCCAATTACCCTGTCACCAGCCCCCCACTCCCTAGCTAGCGAGAATGGCTGAGGTAGTTAGGGAGTATCAACTGGTGTTTGAATGGATCGGCCTTGGAACTTGTGGAAGAAGATTGGGTATGCTGAATTCTGGAAGGAAATTTTGCCGGAAGGAAACTTACATATCTGCGGAATATTTCCTAATCCTAATCTCTCTCCGATTTTGTTTCCTTGTATGGGCCGGCTTTCGTATGTATATAAGGACCCTCTCCGAATCTGTGTTTTTCACCTCTCCTCATTACGTTAGCTCAGTTTCATCATGGGTCCAAAGAGAGCAAGTGCTGCTGAAACAAGTGCTGGTACGAAGAGGCGCCGATCGTTCCGTTTGATGGAGCTGGCCAGACGTGAGAAGTTGAAGCTGAGGAAGGAGCGTGGGCACGAAGTTGGGGATACCGTTGAGGATCCACTAACCCTTCCGTCAGATGGAGAAGAAGAGAATGATGCCGTGAAGCAACCAAAACAAGTCCCCGTGGAAGAAAGTATGGCCATCGTCCTTGTGCCTGATGATGAGCTTCCTTTGGCAGTGGAGTATCCCAAGACCTCGAAGTCCTCGAAGACTTAGATGCTTGAGTAGGAGTTAGTAGTTTGAAGTGTAATAGGGCCTGATGAATGTTATTGGAATAAAATAAAACGTTTACTTCGAACCGTTCTTTTTGTTTTGTTTTGTGTTTTTTTTTTTTTTTTTTTTTTTTCATCCTGACTTCAGCCCCGTGCCTGGTCACGGTGTTGTGGCTTCGGCACGGGGCCGAAGCCACGTGGTGTGGCTTCGAAATTTTTTTTATTTTTATTTTTTTTTTTCATTTTTTTTTATCTTTCCTAATTATCCAGGATAATTCAGGATGTGAATCACCATAACCTCCTTAGACAATCCTTGGAATTTTGCAAAACATATGCCACTTGCAAAATATATGCCAGGATTGTTTTTAGGAAATCCCATTGATACCAGGAATATTGGGTTTCCTTATACAAAACCCTAGGGCTTTGTATAAAAACCCATCTCCTTCTTTTGCATTCAACCCTTCTTTCTTTCGTAAACATTCAACCGACTGTCTTCCTGCTTCCAACTAGCCTGGTAAAAAATAATTTTTTTTTTTTTGTTGCCTCGGCACCGTGCCGAGGTGACTTCGGCCCAGCGCCGAGGTCACGTGACCTCGGCGCTGGGCCGAAGTCACGCCGTGGCGCGACTTCGGCCAGCACCGAAGCCACGCGTGACTTCGGCGCTTGCCGAAGTCACGGCACCGTGTGACTTCGGCCAGCGCCGAAGTCACGGTCCGCGCCGAGGTCGCGGTGTTTGCTTGTGTTGAACTGACAAGCTTGTTTTGTTTTTTGTTTTTCTTTCTGTTGTGCTGATAGGTTGGTGATCGTGTCTACCAATAACCAGGTTAGTTCCTCTATTATGGATTCGAATTCAAATTTGCGCACGGAGTCTTCTGACAATGAAACTTCATCTTACGATGGTGAAGATTCATTGACCTATGGTGGTGACACCGAGGCATTGGGCCATGGCGATGACCCCGAAGACACCTCATCTCTGTCTTCCTCTCCTTCGGAAGAAGACACCGTAGATCTGGATCCTCCTGCCCCTTCTGTTAGTCGTAAGAGGAAGAGGCGTCGGACCTAATATTCCCCCATAGATAGTTCACTTATCGAGAAAACCTATCGCCGTCTAAAACCTGGCGATTTAGAAGATATCCAAGGTCTAGTGTGTGGGAATGTTAGAGTTGTCATCCCTGGGCATGATGTTAGCATCATGGATCCTCCGGAGCCCTCCTTCTTTGGTGTTCACCTGTTGTCTGTGCAGGTGGGACTTAGGTTTCCCCTTCACCCTTTCCTGATTGAGTTCCTGGATTTCTATGAAATAGCCCCAGGTCAGCTTGCCCCAAACGGTCACCAGGTTATAGTAGGGTTTCTTTCTGTGTGTCGCCAAAAACGGATGACGCCCTCCTTAGGTCTCTTCCAGTCATTGTTTAGAGTCATGAGGGCACCTAGAGAGGGTAAGGGTTTCGTGTGTATCTCGTCTATGCCCCATATGCCGCTTTTCGATGATCGTCCCTCCTTCAATAAGGACTGGAAGTCTAGGTTCTTCTTCGTCACCCTAGGCACTCCTTCTCCTTTTGCTGTCGCGTGGGGTACCCAAGTTAGATGCCACCCACCTTTAGATGAGAGTCCAAATATGCGTAAGAAGGTCAAGAAACTTCTGAAGGGTGGCCCTTTTCAAGTTGTCGAGCGTACCTCTGAGTGGTGGCTTCAGGATTTGGGGTTTAGGAGGATCCGGCCAGCTGCCCTTGACGTACCTGGTACCCCTCTCGGTGTTTAGCTATTTCTTGCATGCTGTTTTCTTGTAACTGTTCGTCATAACTTGAAATTGTTTGCAGGTGCCATGTCGTCGAAAGGTGGTATATCGTCAACAGCTGCTCGGTACTTATCGCAAAGCGGGCGGTATCCTTCTAAGAAAAGTAAAACCGATAAAAAAGGGAAGAAGACTCAGGCCTCCACATCTGGTGAAGGAGCTTGTAACCTGACGCTACCGCAAACTCAGCCAGAATCTTCAATTCAGCCCCCAGCCCCCACTTCAGATGTGGATCCCTTGCCTGAGGGATTGTCCGCCCAGCCCCCCACTTCGAACCAACTTGATCCGGCTCGGTATGGATGTGCTCCCCGGGAAATCCTTCTTAGAAGGTACTATTGACGCCCCCGAGTTCGTTCGTACCCTCGTCACCCCAAGAGATGCACAAATTTTTGAAGGTCTGGGTTTGGCTACGCTATGGGAGCGATATTGCAAAATGGCGATGGAGTCTGTGGTGATAGGGGACAGTCTTCATTCGCAGTACGAGGCTATGCTCCGCGATTCTCTTTCGCAGAGGAAGAAACTCGTAGAAGACCATGATGCCGAGTTGAAGGAACTGAGGGAAGAGATCAAAACGCTGAAAACTGATTACTCAGAGTTAGAGCAGAAGGGGCACAAGAAGACTCGTGCTACTGTTACCAAGCTGAAAAAGGCACGAGAGACGTACAAGCAGTCATCTGAGTTCAAGGATGACGTCTGGAAGTTCATGAACACTCCAGAAGCTGTAGAGGAGTTTACTGCGTCTGCGGCTGGTCGGTCTGCACTCGAGGCACAGACTCAGCTAGCATTCGACCTTGGAATGTTCACCAAGCAGCAACAGATTTATCCGGTGCTTAAGGAAAAGAATCCTAATTTTGATCCCGAGGCTGTGGGCTTGCCCCAGTTTATGGAGAATCCCGACCCTGAGTCTGAGGTGTACGACCTATCCCCTGATGATGAGGGGGTGTCTGATCGTCCTGACAACATCAACATCGCTACCCAGAATGCTGCTGAGGATCACACCATTACTACGAAGGATGCTTAGCATACCTGATTTATCTTACATCCGCACTGTGTTTTGAATACTAGTTTCGCAGTTATTCGTGTGTTGAACACTTGTATTGTTTTGTCTGAATATTGAATTCGAGTTGTTGTTTTTTGAGCACTTTTTTTTTTTTTTTTTTTTTTTTTTTGCGCTAGACCGGCGCGGGTCGAACGTGGCGTGACTGCACGGTCGCGCCGTGGCGTGACTTCGGCCGAAGTCACGCGTGACGAAGAACTTCGGTGCTGGGCCGAAGTACACGGGCCGTGACTTCGGCAAGTGCCGAAGTCACGTTGTGACTTCGGCTGGCCGAAGTCTTTTTTTTTTTTTTTTTTTTATATATGATGCCCCTCTTTAAAAAACATAGAGTTTTATTCATCTTTGTTGGACGGACCAACACTGTGGACAGACCAAGATAACCTGGACAGACCAGGACTTGACTTCTTAATGACAAAAGATATCCTGGACAGACCAGGACTTGACTTCCTAATGATAAAATTTTGTTAAGTGTTCTGAATTCCATATCCTATTAATCAACCTGCCACTGACTGTCGTCAACTTGTAAGTTCCCGGGCGAATCACTTCATCGATGATGTACCGACCCTCCCATTTTTTCGCGAACTTGCCTCCTTCCAAGGGTTGACTGACTTCCCTTCTTCTCAAAACATAATCACCTACTTGAAAGTACCTGGGTTTAGCTTTGGCGTCATGATAGGACTTCAACTGCCTGTTGTAGTTTTCCATCCTACAGAACGCAGCTTCTCGTCTTTCCTCTATGAAATTAAGATCAGTTCTCTGTTGGATCTCATTTTGCTCCGCATCGTACTCTTCCATCCTTCTACTTGGTATCATCACCTCTGCTGGGGCTCGAGCTTCGAACCCGTAACTCAATGCGAAAGGAGTTTCACCAGTTGCCCTCCTTGGGGTTGTGCGATAGGTCCAAAGGATGCTGTCCAGTTCCTCGACCCACGCCCCGCCAGCTGTTTCCAATTTTCTCTTCAAACCATCAAGGATGGTTCTATTGGCATTCTCTACCTGACCATTTGCCTGCGGGTATGATACCGCCACCCGACTATGCTTGATGCCCCATTCCGTCAAAAAGTCTGAAAACTCTCTGCCTTCGAATTGACGTCCGTTGTCCGTGATTACTTGGATGGGGATGCCGAAGCGGCACAGTATGTTCTTTTCCACGAACTTTTTACACCTGGCCGCTGTGAAACTAGCCAGCGGTTCAGCTTCCACCCATTTGGTGAAGTAGTCAATGGCTACGATAATGTACTTCCGGCTTCCCGAGCCCGTGGGAAGGGCTCCTACCAAGTCAATTCCCCATCTCGAGAATGGAATTGCTGTGCTCACCGGAGTGTAGTTGGTTGCGGGTCGTCCTGGCAATGTCTGGAACTCTTGACACTTAGGGCATCGCCTGGCGTATTCTGCGCAATCCTTCAACATCTTTGGCCAGAAGAAACCTTGCAGCATGATGCGTCGAGCTATGGTATATGCTCCTTGATGCGCGGAGCACACTCCCTCGTGGACTTCTCTCATCATCAGCTCTGCTTCGTCAGGGTGCACACACTTCAAGAGTGTGCCATTATAGGATCGTTTATACAACTTGTCTTCCAATATCACGTAGCTGGGTGCCCGCAACTTTGTTAGCTTTGCATCTTGTTCGTCCACTGGTAAAGTGCCTTCCTTCTTGTACTTTGTGATGTGGTCAATCCAACATGGCTCTCTGGATTGCATGGGGCAAACCCATGAGATATCGATGCTGGATGTCTCCAAATCCTCAACCCGAGCAATCTTACGAATGTGGCCAAGGATCCCAGTGCTCAGCTTGGAGAGCATGTCAGCGTCAGCATTCTGTTCTCGAGGTACTTGGTGAATTTCATACCCCTCGAATTCTCGCAAGGTTCGCAGCACTGCGTCCCTGTACCTTTGCATGTTCCCTTCATTGGCTTCGTACTCCCCTGTCACCTGGCCGACCACTAACTTGGAATCACACCGGATGCGAACTTTTTCTGCTCGCAGTCCTGCTGCTAACCGCAGTCCGTTGAGGAGGGCCTCATACTCTGCCTCATTGTTAGATAACTTGAAGTGGAACCTGATTGCATAGTAAGCGCGGAATCCTTCCGGAGTGATGAGCACTACTCCACCACCACAACCTTTACTGTTGGATGAGACATTCGTAGACAAGGTCCACCATCCCCCATCTTCATTTTCCACCTGCTCCGTCACCTCGCGGGCTGTGCATTCCACCATGAAGTCTGCAAGGGCTTGACCTTTGATGGCGGGCCTTGGTTTGAATTCAATGTCGAACTGGCTGAGGTGCATGGCCCATCTGGCCATCCTAGCAGAGTTAGTGTTTCGTAAGAAACTCCCTAATGGTTGATGTGAGAGTACAGGGATGGGATGAGCTTGGAAGTAATGGGCCAACCTTTTAGAGGCGGTGACCGCAGCAAACATTGTTTTCTCCACGGCAGTGTACCGTAGTTCTGCGTCATGTAAAGCCTTGCTTACATAGTAAATGGGACGCTGAGTCCCTCCTTGCTCTTTGACCAACACGGAGCTGATCGCACCCTGTGATATACCCAGGTATAAGAGTAAGGTTTCACCCGCCTCTGGTTTTGCAAGCAGTGGCGGGGATAGCAAATATTTTTTCAAGTCATCGAAGGCCGACTGACACTCTGGGGTCCATTCAAACCCCTTATTCTTCTTTAGTATCTGGAAGAAGGGAAGGGATCGTTCGGCCGATTTAGATAGAAATTGACCCAAAGCCGCTAGGCGACCATTGAGTCTTTGGACTTCTTTGATGGACCGCGGGGGTTCCATGTCCAGAATGGTTTTTACCTTTTCTGGGTTTGGTTCTATCCCATTTCTAGTAACCATAAATCCCAGAAACTTGCCCCCATTGACTGCGAACGTGCATTTCTTAGGGTTCAGGCGTAAATTGAAATTTCTCATAATAGAAAATACCTCGTTAAGGTCTTTGACATGAGAGGCACCTCTACGGCTCTTGACAATCATGTCGTCTACGTATGCCTCCATGTTTCGTCCCAGTACTTTCCCAAACAACTTGGCCACCATCCGGGTGTAAGTTGCGCCTGCGTTCTTGAGGCCGAACGGCATGACCAAGTAGCAAAAAATACCTTCTGGGGTGGTGAACGCGGTCTTCTCAGCATCCTCCCCGTGCATGAATATCTGATGGTACCCACGGAAGGCATCCATGAAACTCATCAATTCGCATCCTGCCGTCTCATCCACCAGCTGATCAATGTTTGGCAAGGGGAATCGATCCATAGAGCAGGCTCTATTGAGATCTGTATAATCCACGCACATTCTCCACGTGGAACCTTTTGGGGCCAGGACTACGTTGCTCAACCACTCGGGATAATAGATCTCCTTGACATGTCCTGCTTGTGTCAACGCGACCACCTCGTTTTTCACAAAGTCCCTTCGTTCAGCCGACATGTATCGCTTTCTCTGTTGTATTGGTTTCTTGGTAGGGTCCACGGCTAACTTATGGGTTATAACGTTTCGATTGATACCTGGCATGTCTTCTGGACCCCACGCAAAAACTTCTTTAAACTGCCGGATGACTTCGACTATCTGGGCTCTTAGTTCTGGTGCCAATCCAGTGCCAATCTTTACGACCCTATCTGCTCGTGCGGGATCGACCACCACGTCTTCCGTTTCAGATGCAGGCTTGGCGCGGGGCCAGCCCTCCTCTTCTCTCAGCACTTTTTCTGCGATGGTGTGGACCTGCAGATCTTTCTGTCCAATTTTCTTGCACGCTTTGACGTAACAGCTACGAGCCGCTCTTTGATCTCCTCTCGCAACTCCTATCCCGTATGGCATGGGAAATTTCATGCATAGGTGCTCCATCAAAATTATGGCCTTCAGGTCTTCCAGAGCTGGCCTCCCCAGTATGATGTTATGGGCACATGTGAGTTTCACAACAATGAACTCCATGTTTATCTTGGAGGTGTTGGGGCTCACGCCTATCTCTACCGGTAGTACCACGGATCCCTCCGTCTCTATTGAATCTCCCGTAAAACCAAAAAGTGGAGTCCGTACCTCTTTGAGTTGATTTCTGGGGAGTCCCAGTTTGGTGAAAGCGTCGTAGTACATCACGTTGACTGAGCTTCCGGTGTCTACGAGTATGCGATGCACGATGCTGTCGTTGATCTCCATTTTGATCACCAACGCATCTCGGTGAGGCAGTGGACCTTCTGGGAGGTCATCGTCAGAGAAGGTAATGGCTTCCCTCCTCTGCTTTTTTCCCTTTGGAAGGCTGACCACCTCACCTACATATAACTGGCGACTCCACTTCTTCCTCTCTGCCTGTGTGTCTCCGCCTGCAGGACCTCCGTAGATGAAGTGTATGGTCTGCTTCTTGTGTTTCCTGGGCTCTTCTGTGTCTTTGTCAGAGAGATCAGTTACTGTAACTTGGTCGTGTTCCCTTTTCTTACCACTCGAGGATGACGGTTCGGAGCTGTCATCCTTCTTCCAAACATTTTTTGGTAAACTACGCGGAGGTTGTTGTTGGCTCGACTTTTGGCCCGGCTTTTGCTGGCCTGACCGTTTGACGAACTGTCTGAAGTATCCCCTCTGGATGAGCTCCTCAATCTGGCGTTTTAACACGTTACATTTATCGGTATCATGGCCCACCTGCCTATGGAATCTGCAATACTTGGATTGATCCGCATTTGGGGAGACTTTCATGCACTCTTGCGGAAATTGCACGATCCCCATGTCTTCGGCTTGATTTAGGATTACGCTAACTGGGTGAGTCAGCGGTGTCAGATGTCGCAACGGGATGAGGCGAGGTCGGTCATCTCTTCCCTTCTTTGAGGGTGGTTGGTTTGGTCGTGGTGCCTGGCTGGGCGGACCAGCTTTATCAGGTCGCCCACTCTTTCGTCCTTCCTCCTCATCCTTTTTCCTCCTGTCAGCCTCCTCAGCGTCTGCGTACCGATTGGCCGTTCTCATGAGTTCTTCATAAGAGCGTGGGTGGTGGGCATTCATTTGTTTGTGGAAATCACCTGACCTTAGTGCTTGGATGAAGATGAGAATCGCTGCCTTTGAATCGAAGTCATATACGTTGTTGACTTCTTTTTTCCATTTGCTTAAGAAATCTCGCAGGCTTTCTCCCTTATCCTGTTTTACCCCACCAAGATGTGAGAATGGTTTCTTATGTTGTATACTCCCTGAGAAATAAGACAAGAAACTTTTGGATAGCTCTGCAAAGGTCTGAACTGATCCGTCTGGGATTGTGTTAAACCAATCTTGAGCAGTCCTGTCCAAAGTGGACAAGAACGCTCTGCACATTATGGCATCGCTTGCCCCAATCATGACCATGGCTGCCTTGTATCTTGTCATATGGGTACGTGGATCTGAAGTGCCAGTGTAGGCCTTGATGGTGGGTAATCGAAAGTCTTTTGGAAGAGGAACTTCCATTATGTCAGGAGAGAATGGAGCGGCCATTCTTACCTCCGGTTCTGGTGAGTGTTCTCTTGCTTCTACTTTTTTTTCCAAATCATCTATCTGCCTTTGGAGTCTTTCCACCAGGCCTTCCTGTGGTGTTTTGTATCTAGTGGAGTGACGCGGAGCCAATCCACCAGATTCGCCCATCCTTTCACCGGATGGTCGTTTGGTTACTGCGTTTCCTGCCTGGGCACGGGGACCTCTATTGGAGGATCCTTGCACCCCCAACCGATCTCGGATAGATCTAGAAGCCGCCGGTCGTTCTCGAACAGATCTGGAAACTGGTTGAGTTCCACCTTTGTGCCGTTGAGTTCTGTTTTGCCTCGGAGATTGCACTTCTTCCTCCAGAGGGGGTGGTGGCGGTAAGATCTGGCCTTGCATTCCTGCGACTAGTTGGGCCATCGTCGTCGCCGCCTGTTGGATGATCTGCGCTGCCGCCTGAAGGTCCACCACCTAGGCGGGAGCAGCGGTTGCTGGGAGGGGAGTACGGCCACCACCATGGTTGTTGTTGAGTTGGGTACGGAGGTCACCTTCTCTGCGGTTATTGTTGTTGAGTTGGCTGCGAAGGTCACCTCCACAGTTGCTGTTGAGCTGCTCACGAAGATCACCCGAAGGATGACCCTTGTTCACCTGACTAGGTGTGTGCGAGCTGCTGGATCCGGATGCCATTGATAGTGATGAGATGAACTGAGTGGTTTTTTGAATTTGTGATTTTAGCCTGAGATCTGATCTCGGCTCTCAACGAGAGCACCAATGACGGTAATAACGGGTTACCGGGTATGTAATCTGAGTATTATTGAAGTAAGATGGTACAGTGTTTGAGTACTTGAGAACAGTATTGAGCGTAGTGCCCAGTGTACAAGTGAATGTAATATCTATCGTCTAGTAAGAAGTGTAAGAAGTGTCCGAGAGCCCCCCACTACGTGGTTGTGAGCCCTTTTATTCCATTCAGTTCAGTGACCGTTGGACATCAATACCTGAGGTATTGAATGCTGACCGTTGGACATCAATACCTGAAGTATTGAATGCTTGAATGTCTGTCATCAACGCTGAGGAGGTGAACGTTGGCCATCAATGCTGAAGAGTTGGACCGTTGCGCATTGATGCTGAGGAATGAGGTGTCGGGTAGTTTGAACGGCAACTTGGTTATGACAATGGTTCCGGGTCGGGTACCCAATTACCCTGTCACATACATAGGCAAACCATATAAACAAATGCCATGGGTCGTGCATGTATAATTGTATATGATCGAATAAACGAAGGAGCAGTAATAGCGAGGGGCATTTGTTTCTTAATATGCTAGAACATGCATACACAAACCATACAGCACAGCAATCCATATAAACATGGCATTTGTTTCTTAATATGCCAATTCATAAAACCATCAGGATATAAAAAATATTATAATATGCATCATCATCATGCAATATAATATGCCGTACATGCAATGAAATTCTATGCAGCTTATTCATCATTATCGTAAAGCTAAATTCATAAATCCATTATAATATGTCAATACGTAAATGCAGTAATATTAGATGCAGATATAAACCTTTCTTCATACATAGCACAACTTGAGAAGCCTGGGCATACATACGCAAACTATACAAACAATACGTAATGGAAAATGAAGCTGCTTTTCATCATAATATATAGAAAAGCATATGTTCTACAACCTGGCTCATGATACCACATGTAAGATAAAACTTAAATATATAAGATCTTCTGAACACATGCTCTTCACATACAGTACTATAATTAAGCTCCATGGTTTCACTGCAGATGCTTCAAATGGAGACTTGGTTTCTCCCTCCAAACCCTTAGTCTAAGAACTCTGTTGGAGAGAGAACTTTGTTTTTTCAGAAGGTTGGAGAGAGGACCAGAGCCTCTGAATGGTTGATAAACCATCTCACAGTTCCATCAAGGTGAGTGGTTATCTAAGCAGTTGAAACTGCTCCTTATTTTATCTAACCAATAACATAATTATTATTATTAAATTTAAATAAACATTTATGAGCCATAGAAAATAATAAATCATAAATCATATAATAATAATGATAATTATTTTAACACTTATGAGAAATTCCAAATTGATTTGATTACATGAGTAGTTGTGAATCATATTTAATTCCAAGAAATTGTTGCTTTGAAAGTATATGAGCCTAATTGTATGAACTTCTATGCTATAAAATTTTATATTTTTATTTATATATAATTATTAGATACGTATATATGTGTGTATTCTGGATATATATATGTATATATATATATATATATATATATATATATATATATAAATTATAGTGTACGTGTGTGTATTATATAATATAAAAATATATATAATATGTATATATATGCTATATGATTACGTATGTATGATGTTTTAAATAAAAAAATTATTATATTTAAGTTATTTGTGTGTGGTACGGTATTTTATAAAATAAATAAATATATAAAATATAGATATATGCTTATGTACGTAGAATCCCATTTGTACATATAACTATACTACTTGCTGATATCTACGGATCTATAAAAGAAAATATAATTTATTTATATAGATAAGTAATATGTTGTACATATTTATGTTGATATAAATACTAAATAAATTACTATTTTGGGTTGATGGATCTCAGCGCTGCACTATGCTTACTTCCCATAAAGCACGCTTAATCACAGAGTTCTTTGGCTATCTGGTTGCCATATCCTACTTAAAACCTGGTTGCCATATCCTACTTAAAACCAATTGGTGATAGGTAGGTGGACATTAACCATTTAACCACATCCCTCCATGGTAAGCCACAGCGCCACGTCTCGAATCGAGCAGGGGCTGAACCCACCTGGGACT
Source organism: Ipomoea triloba (assembly GCF_003576645.1). Taxonomy (NCBI): domain Eukaryota; kingdom Viridiplantae; phylum Streptophyta; class Magnoliopsida; order Solanales; family Convolvulaceae; genus Ipomoea; species Ipomoea triloba. Next base: position 27,099,575 of record NC_044921.1, read on the forward strand.
GGATTCGGCTTTCGCCTCGCCATCGATTCGAACCCGTGACCTCGGCTCTGATACCAATTGATGGATCTCAGCGCTGCACTATGCTTACTGCTTAACCACAAAGTTCTTTGGCTATCTGGTTGCCATATCCTACTTAAAACCATTTGGTGATAGGTAGGTGGACATTAACCATTTAACCACATCCCTCCATGGTAAACCACAGCGCCACGTCTCGAATCGAGCAGGGGCTGAACTCGGCCAACCCTGCAAATAAGTATATGTTCAAATGAAATTGTTATATGCATTATTTAGAATTTTTATCTGTCAAGAGATGATTTAGTATGTTGTTGTGATAAACTTTTTCTATCAAGAAGTGCTAAGTTCATTGAACCAATTGATTAATGGTATGGAATAATTATTTGATTCTTGAAAGTCTTTGCGATAGCAAATTATAAAGTGTAAATTTGATCAATTAAAAGAACAGAAAAAATATATATATATTTTCTTTTAAATATGCAATGTGCCGTGTGTGGGTATTAATATATATACATTAGTAATAAGATATGTACATTATTTCACGTACGTTTGTTTTATAAATATATATATATATATAATATATATTTTTTAGTTATTTTATATGATGTGTCCTACGTGACTTTATATATATATTATGTATTATTGTGGTATATTCTTCTTAGGTTGTGTATGTTAGATTGTTATGACCTATTTGAGTACAAAGTGTGAAAATGACAAAGTTGTTCAATTTGACTATAATATGGATGTTTGAATGGTTTAGTTGATATGAGCTTTTTAAGATAGAAATGTAAAGACAAGAATGTATCATGTTGTCATTTTAAAGATAACATTTCTATGATGTATTTCCCTACTTGTGTTGTGGAATTCCTTTTATAAAAATTTTGGTTAGTGTCAAATTTGTACAATTTGACCACAATGTGAATTTGTGTTCTAAGCAGTTGAGAAATGAATTTTCTAAGGAAAATTTCAAAAACACGAAATTTTATATTATTATACCCTTTTGTGGGATTGATTTAAATTTCAAGTATGAATTATTTTTAAAGAAACTAGTATTTCCACCTGTGCGTTGCACGGAATGGATTTGTTATAATATAATGTATATTAACAGCGCTGGAGTAGAGGCTTCCTTATCAGGAATTTTTTTTTATTTTTCTTTTATTACTATTTGAATTTTGGTTATAAATGGTTAGAAATTCAAATACAATAAATTTGTATTTTATTATAGATAAATACATATATGTGCATTATACTTAATGTAATTAATGTAATTAATAGATATTGTTCTATAATTTTCAATTCCAATAATATCTCATTCTTGATTTAATTTTCAATTCCAATAATATCGCATATGAATAAAAGGGAATAAGTTTGACCACGTTTGTAGGATATTATCATTTGAATTTTGGTTATAAATGGTCAGAAATTAAAATAGAATAAATTTGTATTTTATTATAGATTAATACATATATGTGCATTATACTTAATGTAGTTAATAGATATTATTATTATTATTAGGTTGTTTATAATAAATTTGTATTTTTTTTATAGATATAGATTAATAATTAATAATTAATTAATTAATTTTAATTTTAATTAATACATATAATAAAATTACTCCGTAAGGACCGTAATGTAATTTCAATCCCATCACCCTAGCTAATTAAGTTGACGTGATAACAACATTAACATTATATTTACAAACAAATGGCAAGTGGTTTGAATTTTTTTTATTTTTCTTTTATTACCATTTGAATTTTGGTTATAAATGGTTAGAAATTCAAATACAATAAATTTGTATTTTATTATAGATGAATACATATATGTGCATTATACTTAATGTAATTAATTAATGTAATTAATAGATATTGTTCTATAATTTTCAATTCCAATGATATCTCATTCTTGATTTAATTTTCAATTCCAATAATATCGCATATGAATAAAATGAAATAAATTTGACCACGTTAGTAGGATATTGCCATTTGAATTTTGATTATAAATGGTCAGAAATTAAAATACAATAAATTTGTATTTTATTATTGATTAATACATATATGTGCATTATACTTAATGTAATTAATAGATATTATTATTATTAGGTTGTTTATAATAAATTTTTATTTTATTATAGATATAGATTAATAATTAATAATTAATTAATTAAGTAATTTTAATTTTAATTAATACATATAATAAAATTAATCAGTAAGGACTGTAACATAATTTCAATCCCATCACCCTAATTAAGTTGACGTGATATCAGCATTAACATTATATTTACAAACAAATGGCAAGAGGTTTGAATTTTTTTTTTAATTTTTCTTTTATTACCATTTGAATTTTGGTTATAAATGGTTAGAAATTCAAACACAATAAATTTGTGTTTTATTATAGATGAATACATATATGTGCATTATACTTAATGTAATTAATTAATGTAATTAATAGATATTGTTCTATAATTTTCAATTCCAATGATATCTCATTCTTGATTTAATTTTCAATTCCAATAATATCGCATATGAATAAAATGGAATAAGTTTGACCACGTTAGTAGGATATTACCATTTGAATTTTGGTTGTAAATGGTCAGAAATTAAAAAACAATAAATTTGCATTTTATTATAGATTAATACATATATGCGCATTATACTTAATGTAATTAATAGATATTATTATTATTATTAGGTTGTTTATAATAAAATTGTATTTTATTATAGATATAGATTAATAATTAATAATTAATTAATTAATTAATATTAATTTTAATTAATACATATAGTAAAATTACTCCGTAAGGACCGTAACATAATTTCAATCCCATCACCCTAATTAAGTTGACGTGATATCAGCATTAACATTATATTTACAAACAAATGACAAGAGGTTTGAATTTTT
>NC_044921.1:27102685-27112126 GCF_003576645.1 Ipomoea triloba
GATTAATACATATATGCGCATTATACTTAATGTAATTAATAGATATTATTATTATTATTAGGTTGTTTATAATAAAATTGTATTTTATTATAGATATAGATTAATAATTAATAATTAATTAATTAATTAATATTAATTTTAATTAATACATATAGTAAAATTACTCCGTAAGGACCGTAACATAATTTCAATCCCATCACCCTAATTAAGTTGACGTGATATCAGCATTAACATTATATTTACAAACAAATGACAAGAGGTTTGAATTTTTCACTTTTTCATCATATATAATGTAAATTAAAAGTGTTGGAGTAGAGGCTTCCTTATCAGGAATTCTTTTTTATTTTTCTTTTATTACCATTTGAATTTTGGTTATAAATGGTTAGAAATTAAAATACAATAAATTTGTATTTTATTATAGATGAATACGTATATGTACATTATACTTAATGTAATTAATCAATGGTGGACCATTTTCTCGTTGAAGCTCTCCAAAACCCTCGCCATCGTCTCACCAATCAGTAATCCTCCTCAAGATTTTTTGTAACTTATTTGGCATGGTATTCTTTGGTGGGGAATCTTTTATTTTATTTTTATTTTTATTTTTATATTTTTCTTGGGGTGTGTTTGAAAGGGTGGAATTAGGGAATTGAGTGTTTGAAGGATGTAATTTAGGGTGAGGTGGATAAGTGGTACGGAAGGTGTTAAAACGAAGAGTCAAGACTCTCCGAGTGTCGTGTCTCTCAAGGATGGCAAATCGGAATCGAATTAGTGTGTTGGCATCTAAGAGGTTGAAAGGCAAGAGTTACGGGAATGGCTAGGGGTAGGATTCATTGGTAAGAGAGGGGAAGGTTGATAATGGTTGTGATAAAAATAAATGGAAAGGCGGAGATCGGGGCCTTAGGCTTCTCTATGTGGACTATCTTTGTATGGTTTCGTGAGCTAGAGGTGTGGAATAGAGTAGGGAGTTAGTGGCACTTTACCAAGTGGTGTCACACTTTGGACTCCCACATCCTCATTCGGTTGGGGCATTTCATCGAACACCTTGTCTACCACTCCTCTCGGGCCTTAGACTCCTGAGTGGCCGCTATCACGCACACACTCACTTCCTTTGGGTTTGCTACCTAATGTGGCCACACTTAGGCACAAAGCATTATGAACATCATCCACACAAGTTCATCATCCAACAATAAAAAACTCACATTTAATCTAGCAATTTATAAACGTTGGGATTGCCTCCCAAGTGCGCCATGGTTTAACGTCTCCTGGCCAGACGTTGTGTGCTCTATCCTTCGAAGCATACAGATTTTGGGACCTTACCAAGCGTCCCATGTACTTTTGCTTCAAGAAATGCCCCAAGGTGTAGGACATTCTTGAATTCCCACTCAAATAAAGGAAGAGCAAGGTGTATAATTGGAAGGTTTATGGCTTCAAACACTCCCCTTGATTTCTCAAAGGTAGTGTGATCTTCCCCTATTTTGTCGTTCTCTCTTCCACCCCTGATGTCTTTATCAATTTCATCATAAGGTCGAGACCATATCCTTCCACTGGAAGTCATATCACCCCCCTCAATTCCCTCAAATAAATCAAACGTGAAAATTCCCTCATTATCCATCATCTCTTTCTCGCACTCTCTATTCTCATTTCCCCACTCTAATTGCCTAAAAGAATCACCCTTTTCTTTTTCAGGATATAACGAAGTAATATCCCCCTCACCTATCAACTCATCTCGTCCCAAATCATAGGATTCATTTTCCAAGAATTTAAAACTATCATATTCGTCTTCAAACAAACTAGAATCCCTATGATTTCCAACCAAAATATCACGATTTACTATAGAGTCATCCTCCCAAAAATTAAAGCAATCATAGTCGCAAGTAATAGAAATATCAATGCGTAGGGAGTCGTCTTTACAAGGAGCAAGAGTATTTTTATCAACACTTTCGCACTCATTGATAAAATTGTCAACAAAGCCTATGGAATCATTCTTCCGGAAATAAAAACATTCAGTATCATAAGAATAAAAATCATTGTTGCATTGTAAAAGGGAGTCATCCATTCGAGTGTCGAAAGTAAATCTATCAAGAGAACAGGGATTTTCGAAGGCAGTAATGCAATAAGGTTTAGGAATGTTACCATGTGTAGGCTCTTTATCTTCCTATACTACTTCGATGTTCTCATCATCGCTCTCCATCTCGACCTCCTTTGAATTTTCCAATTCGAAAATTGAAACTTCTTCTAGCACCGGAGCATAACAATCTACCATCCCTCCACTACCTACTTCCTTTCTAGCGTTTTGTGCATCCATCCTTGGATTAGCTTCCAAAATTGGGAGATTTTCTGCAAGTGGATTACCTATCCGTGATGAACTTGTCCTCATGAACTCCTCCATCATGGCTAGCATTTTTGTTTCAATCTCTTCCAATGGAAGTCCTTCTTCCCGGAGAGTAGCGAGATAATCCTTTAATTCGCTCCTAATTTCGGCTTTCAAATTAGTCGTATCCTCCTTGGCCATTCTTGTGAACACTTCTATTTTTTCTTTAAGAATTTTGATTTCGTCCTTGACCGGTGGGATATAATCACAATGATCTGGTATGGTGAAATATGAATTAAAAGGTGGTGTTTCAAGGAAATGGGTAGAATTGTTTACTTTAAGAATTTGTGATGGAGATGGGTAATGGTTGTTTAGTTGGGAATTATGGAACGAAAATGGCTCGGGAGTATAGCTTGGGTCAATTGTTCTCATCATTAGTGCAAGCTTACTCTCTATGTTTTGGAATATTTCTTTAGAGCTTATCGAGTCATTTTGATAAGTGGAGTATTGTGGGGGAAATTTGTTTTGATTCGGTGGGATATGGTGTGTGTATGGTGGTGGGTGATGGTTATGTATATAAGATGGATAAGAAGTTGGGTGCGGTAAGTAGTGATATGGAAATGGATAAGGGTTTCGAGGTGGATAGTGATATGTTGGTGGAATGTAAGTATGGGTGGAATGGGGATAATTTGGATATGGTTGGGGTGGAATATAGTTCAAAGGATTTCCCTCATGGTGTGGGTAACCATGGGGATACATTGGAGCATACATTGGCAAGCTTTCAAATGAATTTTAACAAGAATTTCTTGCATAAAGCTTAGCCAACAACAAATATGTGCAACTAGAAGTAGTTGCAAGTGAGCACAAGATATTCAATACAATGTAAGCTCACTTCTTCAAACAAATAATCAAAATAAGAAAATAAAACAAACAAAAAGAAAGCAATTCAAGAACTCTTAAAATCCAACTTCAAAGATGTCAACACTATTCGAAACCGTTTGCCATCCCCGGTAACGGCGCCATTTTGAAAGATGTAATTTAGTTGGAGGTGTGAATGTGAAAGTGGTAAAACGAAGAGTCAAGACTCCCCGAGTGTCGTGTCTCTCAAAGATGGCGAATGGGAATCGAATTAGTGTGTTGGTATCTAACAGGTTGAAAGGCAAGAGTTACGGGAATGGCTAGGGGTAGGATTCATTGGTAAGAGAGGGGAAGGTTGATAATGGTTGTGATAAAAATAAATGGAAAGGCGGAGATCGGGGCCTTAGGCTTCTCTATGTGGACTATCTTTGTATGGTTTCGTGAGCTAGAGATATGGAATAGACTAGGGAGTTCGTGGCACTTTACCAAGTGGTGTCACACTTTGAACTCCCACATCCTCATTCGGTTGGGGCATTTCATCGAACACCTTGTCTACCACTCCTCTCGGACCTCGTCCTTTCGAACTAAGGGCGGAGATGTGGGTGAGTTAGACTCGTGAGTGGCCGCTATCGCGCACACACTCACTTCCTTTGGGTTTGATACCTAATGTGGCCACACTTAGGCACAAAGCATTATGAACATCATCCACACAAGTTCATCATCCAACAATCAAAAAGCTCACATTTAATCTAGCAATTTAAATCAAACATCCACATAGATTAACCTTGGGGCCACCAATCCCCTTTCTACTCTACTCTAACATACTAAAGAAACAAGGAAAAGATATGAAATCTCAAAGAAGCAAATATTATATTAAGAAATGGATAGAATAGTTACCACCCTCAAGAGGGGAGTCTTTTACAATTTGTCTTTGAAATCTCAATCTTCCTCCTTGCCCTTGAAGCTAATCTAATCTAGGAGAAGAGGAATTTCCCCCAAGAGGGGAGAAAATTCCTAAGAAAACCTAATCTAAGCTATTGTATACTAAAATCTGATTGCCTTAGGCTTGGGATAATGATCCTTATATAGTGGGAACAAAATAGGGGAAAAATAGACATTTTTTCCCGAAGCTGAATTTTAGGGCATCACAGGGTTCTCGACGCGTCGAGCCAGGGGATCGACGCGTCAAGCCCTCAAGAAATTTCCGGAAAAATCATACGGCACGTTGTCGACGCGTCGAGCCTTGAGGCTTCGACGATTATCGCCACGCGTGGTGGCGGGCGTGTGGAGCTACTGGAATTATTCCACGCCCCTCCACACACGTGTGAGGCCGCGTGGGAGGCTCCTACTTCATGGTTTCTTCATTTTCTGCTCAGTTTTGGCCTTAAGTCCTCCTTTTGGCTATAGAATACCTTAAAAACATCTTCCATACTCTCGTTAGTAGTTATTGGTCACATCTGAGTCTAAATGCATGATATTCTTATGAAATGGGTAATAAACTATACAATTCTAGCCCGTAAATGACCCTTAAAATAAGCTATTCTTGGTGCTTATCAGTGTTAGTTAATGTTACTTGTATTAGAGTGGTAGATTATCTCGCCAAAGTTGGTAGATAATTTTCATAGTCTGTTTGATTACTTCATGTTCTTATGACATTGGTAAATTTTGTATCTCATGCAGAATATGAATTCATTTAGATCCATTCTCAAAAAAATGAATTCATTTAGATAAATATTACCAGAAATTGGTATAATCAAAACCACATTTTTAGGTTTGAATCATTGGTTAATTAGTTGATAATTTGATATGGTTAAACATATACGGAGTAGTTAATTGCCCAGAATTGAATTCATGATCTGATCTGTATGTTTTTTTATTGAAAAGGTTGCAGATGTTTGGTCTTGTGGGGTTACACTATATGTGATGTTGATTGGTGTTTATTCGTTTGAAGACCCTGACGATCCAAGACATTTCAAGAAAACAATTACTGTTAAATTGCGATGAACATGTCGAGAGTACCTTTAACATATCGTAATACCCTCTTCAGTAATCCCCAATGCTCAGTTGTCGGTGAGTGCATAAATTGACATAGCCGATTGACTGAATAGGCCAAATCAGGACGAGTTATGGTCAGATACTGCAAGGCACCCGCAATACGGCGATATTGAGTAGGATTATCGAAGGGCTCGAGAGAGGGCGTAGCAGATTGAGTGACAGCTGCTGGAGTAGCCAATTGTAACCCCTCGGTTTTTTCCGACAAAGTTAAGGCTCGAAAATATTTTTTTTAAGCTATGACACTTATGAGATGATCTCTCGGTACTTCAGAAGGATTTTTTTTTTTAAGTAAGACTAATTATTGATAAGCTGCGAACTACGTACCGGTCACGAACCGAGAAAATTTTAAGGATATAGATTCAGTTTGGATTTTCCTAGAAATTGGATTATTAAGTATCATACGATTAAGCCTGAACTTCTAGTTCAAGAAAATTTTAAATGGACTGTAAGGGATGAATTGTTACGGACTCTGTACCTATAATTCGCGAGAGACCGAAAAATTCCCAAATTTGGTGATTTACGACGAGATTATTTTTAGGATAATTTTGGTATTAGAATTTTCACGAATTAAGTTATAATCCTCCGAGCTTTCATCTGATTTAAGCATAAACTGGCCAATTAAATTTGTGATCTTCTTAAGGACTCCATAGGGTGTTGACAAGTGGCAAGCAAATCTAGACTAAGATTGATCATTTAATGCTAGCATTAATGAGGTATGGAGGCATTGCACTTGCTTGCTTGATCTTCAAGAACAAGATCTACACTATCACACTCATCTCTCTCTCTCTCTCTCATTTTAGTCTTCCATTGTGATCCAAGAACTCCTTAGGCATTTCTTCAACTCCAAGAGCTCTACTATAGGTAAGAACTTCGGTTTTGTTCGGTTCAATCCCTCCTAAGATTTAAGCTTGGACTTAAGATTTATGAAAACATTGTATTATGGTGTTTTGTTAGGATCTTTGGTGAAGGAATCCAAGGAAGGCATCATCAACTTGTACGGTTTTTAAGGTTTCTACAAAGGTAAGGAATCCCTTAAGTTGGCTCAATCACTTGAAGGTGAACAAATGCTAGTAAATTACGTGACTAGGAAAATTTTACGTGAAATTATGTGTTAAGTTCTTGGATCTACAAGTTAGCCTAAGAAACTACACTTTGGATTTTTGGTAATTTTTATATACATGTTCATAGCTAATTTATGCATGTATATGTTGAATTTATGCCCATATAGGCTTGTACTTGTGAAAATAGTGAAAAGAAATCAGGATAGATTCTGGCAGTAACTTCCGAGATTGGTAAGGTATTTTGATCCTATTTTTTTTAGGCATGTAGTTCTATAAGTGTAGAACCCTCATATAAAATTTCATAATGATCGGAGTAGTATAAGTACGGTTTTCGAAATTTTTTCCAAAACTGGTCCAGAGAGAAAAATATTCTAGACAGCACACTGCCAAGGGCAAAAAGGGAATTTTCTGTGTTTATTCGTGGATCAAAATGACCAAAACATTTTATGGACATCAAGTACTATAAGTTGGGGTTCTACCATAAAAATTTCAAGTGAAAAAGAGTTCGGGAACTATTTTTACCGGCTCAATCTTTCGGACTGCGCCAAGCTGAAATTTTCTGAAAAAGAATGGTTAGAAACAATTTTGACAAATATAATTTGTAATAAAATTAGTAACGAGGTTTTGGGATGTCATAATCCATTTGGAAGAAAAATCATGTTTTAAGGAATAATGTGACTCTCGTTACTTGGTTTTCGAAATGAACAAATCATTAACCAATATGTGTATTCTGGGAAATGTTTTGAGCAAAACGTTTTGAGAGACAAGACTTTTGAACTAAGTTAAGAATGGTGATTGATTTCAAAGGAGGACTTGATTTTGTGGGAAATGTCTAAAAAGTGATTTTGACTCAAGGAAAGGGAAAAGGAAGGAAAATGTTTTCAAACCTTAGTTCTAGTAAAAGTGGTGAAGGATCTTGTTAACCACGGAATAAAGATGAGCTTAAAGTGCCTATTCCGCATGGTAATTATGTGTATGATCAATCATACTGTGGGCGAAGTCGATTCGCCGAGTACTATATCACCCGGAAGGAAAAGGTACTCCTACGGGGGTGTGCACACTTAAGTATAGTCACTCTATGTTCGGGTAGGTGTCGTTCTTATGAACCTAGTGAGGCTAGCTAGGAATCATTCCAACGCTCCTATAAGTCCAGGGGATCAGTATTAGACCGGGCGATGACCACTGAACCCGAGTTCAACGATCCAAGTGGTCAAAAGTGGAGAAAGGACTCCAAAGGCCTCACACTTTCTATCTAGGACTAAGTGGAATTTTGAAATATGAATGTAGTTACGCTGTAGCTACGGGAAAGAAAGATGTGATAAGTTTTTAAGTACCCAAAGGTTGTGGGTGATCTCTCTTTTTGAAAAGTGAAAAGTGATGAGGATTTTATTATGAGGGAAAGGTTTTTCTACTAAAGTGATTACAAGCAAGATGTGTGATTTATGTTTCTTACTACTTACTAGTATGCTTAATTGTTTAACAATATATTACTGGGTATGAAAATGATTACTAAATGACCTTGTCAAGAGGGAAATGACATGAGACGTTACTGAATTGTGCTCATAATGTATGCAAGTTGCTATTTATAACTGTTGCAGGTAGAATGCAACCGTTGGGTAAAGTTACATTTTCTGGAAATTATGTTTTTCGAAACCTTTGTTTACTTTCGAGTGACAATGGATTTCCTTACTTAGCCGTCGCGCTAACTACACTTCATTGTGTCCTTTATTAGATGCAGTCTAGCGTGGGCCCCTGTGGCCGATGAGCTCTAAATAGGATGGGAGTCGAGGTTGAAGATTACTCTATCCTAGAATAGACACCCTGGAGAGATTATTTCCATATGTACATATCTGGATATTGATATGGTTATTTGAGGTTGTAAGTATTAGCCTTAGCGTTTAGGTATAGGAAAGATACCTAAGCGTGGCGGTAACACCCAGTTTTCTGCTGGTTAGACGCTTCCGCAATGTATTATATTTAAGGATTTTGTAATAAATCCAAGATGTGAAAATTGGGGTGTTACAGATTGGTATCAGAGCTTAGGATATGAAATCATTGTTTTGGACAGTAGAGCTTGATACGCTCTGTTACTAAGTGAAAGTCGAGAGCCTAAGGTTATAAGATCTTGGAGATAGATCAGAACTTTAGGTTGTGAGATCTTTGCTATAGGCAATAGAGTTTGGTAAGCTATGTTACATAGTAGAGATCAGAGCTTAGGATTTGAGATCCTTTTTATCAATAGTAGAATTGGTGAAGCTCTGTTACAAAGTGGATGTAACACCCCGCATTTTCCTACTATCATTTTAAATATAAATATTTAAATGAGGGGTTATTTATTATAAAGTAATTATTTTAAATAATTACAAGTATTACTATTTCTTATGGGCTTGGGACTATATACTCTTATATATGTATAATTTATTGTTATATTAATAATAATAGTCTTTAGCCCAATATCCCTATAAGTGTATATATATATGTCTTCCACATAAACATTATTATAAAGCCCACACGATTTATATTTACTCAAGACTATACTAAAGCCCATAATTATAAATTTATATTTTTAGACTATGATTAGTCTTGTATACATATTATATAAGCCCAAATGTGAGCTTGACCCAACTTCTAAATTGATCCAACCAACCCAATATAGCCATAGCCCATTTTAGAAACCTACCCTAAATGTAAAGTGGTTTTGGCCTTCTCCTTCCAAAAGCATAGCAGCCAAGAAAACGTTTTTCTTCTCTGCTTCTCGTTTCTCCCTCGACCGTTCACCAACAGCAACACCGGGGATCTCAGCAACGACCGACGGGCAAGTCCGGCGAGCTGCGAGCAGAGGGCGGCACCGCAGCGGCGATCCCTACGGCGGCGAGGACGAGCCTTGGCTAGGGAACCCGTCTTCTCCCTCGGTGGACCTTCGAAGCCGATTCATGAAGAAACAACGCCTTCGCATGACAAGCAGCAGTGGAGTCCTTCCCCTGTTTCCTGGAGACGCACGGCGGAGTAGGGTTACGTCGTCATCCTCTCCATTCGTCATTTCCGGCGTGGGTAGTGAGTAGTCGTCGGCGGCGGCGGAATGCAGTAAGGGTAAGGGCGGGGCTTAGTTGGGAGCAGCTTGGCAATGGCACGGCTTCACCTCTCTGTTTCAGC
>NC_044921.1:27115383-27116683 GCF_003576645.1 Ipomoea triloba
TCTGTGAAGGCCGGAAGAGCAACGAAGGATATTAGGCAGTGGTGGCGAAGCTGATCATAACAGGACGCTGCGGTCTGGTGGTGTAGTGCTTGGCTTTGAGCTAGGAGGCTTGGGTTCGAACCCTGGCTTAGACATTTTGGTTTAAGGTAATATTCTGGTTAATGAAGGCTTATAGTTTTAGTGTTAATTAATACTATAGTTTAAGCTAGATTAGTTTATCCTTGTTTTTAGTAGTAGTTAGTAAGTAGATTAAGTTTATTTCATATGGTCATATTATATTAGCCTTGAGCATGGATTATAGGATTATTATAGGTTATAATGAACCAAATAGGAATGTTAGTATTGTTATTAATAGTAAGTTAGTGACGGTGTTAGATTATGTTAATCTTCAGGTTCGTGGTTATGAACCAAGCTTTGAGTTTGACGTTGCTTTGGATTAAAATGCTTTTGGAATTAATTACGCTTCAAAGGTAACCACTATGTCCATCAAAATCTATTTTTACACTCTCGCTCTATATGATAATATTTGGTGATTGGAAATCCTGAAATTCCTTGATTATTAGCCTATCATTGATTGTGTTGTGGATTCATGGACTCGTGTCTTGATCCTTGTCTATTGATGTATATGATCATTTGTTGGTTTGGATTTCCATGTTATTTGGCCTCTGTTAGATGAATATTGGTGTATTGTGATATGATCTTTGTATTCTGGAGTATCTCTTTGTATTCTGAGCTGAGTCTGATTTGGTATGTGGGAATTGCTCTTGCGGGGCACTCTAGCGGGAAAATGTAACCGTTGGGGTTTTCTGTAAGAGTAAGGTGGTAGTGGTTGGTGGATGTGAGTGATCCGTTGTTTGTTTCCTTCTTTGTTCTGGAGTTTGTTGGAGTATTCCATTGGATATGTTTACCTTGTTTCTGAGTATTTATTCATACCTCTTAGTCCATTATGTGAGTCTACGATTTGGTTGGTTGAATCCTTGAGTCTATTATTTGGGAGCTTGGTTGGTGTTCATATCTGAGATGAGCACTCTGAGTGATGGTTCTTGGGCTGAGTTGGGTATGAGTATGAGGTGGTGGTTCCTTGGTATCTTTTGGAGGTTGATGGGTGATATAGCTGTGCTACTATGGATTGTATTTGGGTTGATTACCCCTGTGATTGGACTTAGGTCCCTGTGATTGGGCTTTTGCCCCTGTGATTGGGTTCGTTACCCCTGTGATTGGACTTAGGTCCCTGTGATTGGACTACGGTCCCTGTGATTGGGTTCGCTACCCCTGTGATTGGACTTCGGTCCCTGTGATT
>NC_044921.1:27119992-27128024 GCF_003576645.1 Ipomoea triloba
ATTCATACTGCAGAGCGAAGTCTATTCGCTGAGTGATGTGTGAGATTTTGTATGATTGATTCATACTGCAGAGTGAAGTCTATTCGCTGAGTGAAGTTGTGAGAACTAACTGTCGGGTGTCTCGAACAGTAGTGTGGGTGTTGTGTTTCTCACGTGTGAATTAATGGCTGTGTTATGTGCCGAAGTTACTTATATAATGTGAAATTGCTTGCCGTTAGATCGATTGCAGGTAGACTGCGACTGCTGGGTAATGTTTATCTTACCCTATTTATTATTGATTGTTGTTTTCGAAAACCTTTGTTTACTTTCGAGTGACCATAGATCCCCTTACTTAGCCGTCGTGCTAACTACACTTCGTTGTGTCATTATTAGATGCAGTCTAGCGTGGGCCCCTGTGGCCGATGAGCTTTGAATAAGATGGGAGTCGAGGTTGAAGACTACTCTATCCTAGAATAGACACCCTGGGAGGATTAGTTTTATATGTACACTGTTGAACGTTGATGTGGTTGTTGATGTTGTAAGTTTTAGCCTTAACGTTTGGGTATAGGAGAGATACCTGAGCGTGGCGGTAACACCCAGTTTTCTGCTGGTTAGACGCTTCCGCAATGTATTGTATTATTAGGATTTTGTAATAAATCCAAGTTGTGAAAATTGGGGTGTTACAAATTGGTATCAGAGCTTAGGATATGAAATCATTGTTTTGGACAGTAGAGCTTGATACGCTCTGTTACTAAGTGAAAATCGAGAGCCAACGGTTATAAGATCTTGGAGATAGATCAGAACTTTAGGTTGTGAGATCTTTGCCATATGCAATAGAGTTTGGTAAGCTATGTTACATAGTAGAGATCAGAGCTTAGGATTTGAGATCCTTTTTATCAATAGTAGAATTGGTGAAGCTCTGTTACAAAGTGGAATCTATCAGAGCTCAAGGTTATAAGTTCTTGGAAATAGAGTTTGGTACGCTCTGTTATAAGTTGGTATCAAGGCGTTCGAATCTTTAGAGGTTAGATTGGAGCCTAGGCTGTGAAATCCTTGTAAGATGTGACATCTTTGTTATAAGCTTAGGATTTGAGATCATTGTTATCGATGATAGAGTTTGGTACGCCCTGTTACGAGTAAGATTTCATGCTCACTAAAATTATTATTTACCCCATATATATGTATATTCATATATGTTATGCTATGATAACAAAACTACGTGTTTTACAAATTATGTGCATAAGAATGTTCATGTGATCACAAGTTCATTGCATAATATGTGTGTGGATTCTCAAATTATCGAGAATGGATTTTTACGAGTCAAACCCGTGTGTTGAGTAAATGCTTGGCTTGGAATTTTAGTATATGTACATTCCTATGAGGAATGATGTATTCTTATGGAGTGAATTATTGTGGAGAAAAATGTGTTTTGAGAAATTATATATATATTTTTGAAAAGATATTTATCATGAGGAAATGATATATTTTGGAAAATTATATGTACATATTTAGTCTTGGAGGATAAGAATACTTGCTGCCGGGGTGAGCCGGAAATCTCACAAANGGGGTCTGTATTATTAATCTATACTGCAGAGCGAAGTCTATTCGCTGAGTGATGTGTGAGATTTTGTATGATTGATTCATACTGCAGAGTGAAGTCTATTCGCTGAGTGAAGTTGTGAGAACTAACTGTCGGGTGTCTCGAACAGTAGTGTGGGTGTTGTGTTTCTCACGTGTGAATTAATGGCTGTGTTATGTGCCGAAGTTACTTATATAATGTGAAATTGCTTGCCGTTAGATCGATTGCAGGTAGACTGCGACTGCTGGGTAATGTTTATCTTACCCTATTTATTATTGATTGTTGTTTTCGAAAACCTTTGTTTACTTTCGAGTGACCATAGATCCCCTTACTTAGCCGTCGTGCTAACTACACTTCGTTGTGTCATTATTAGATGCAGTCTAGCGTGGGCCCCTGTGGCCGATGAGCTTTGAATAAGATGGGAGTCGAGGTTGAAGACTACTCTATCCTAGAATAGACACCCTGGGAGGATTAGTTTTATATGTACACTGTTGAACGTTGATGTGGTTGTTGATGTTGTAAGTTTTAGCCTTAACGTTTGGGTATAGGAGAGATACCTGAGCGTGGCGGTAACACCCAGTTTTCTGCTGGTTAGACGCTTCCGCAATGTATTGTATTATTAGGATTTTGTAATAAATCCAAGTTGTGAAAATTGGGGTGTTACAAATTGGTATCAGAGCTTAGGATATGAAATCATTGTTTTGGACAGTAGAGCTTGATACGCTCTGTTACTAAGTGAAAATCGAGAGCCAACGGTTATAAGATCTTGGAGATAGATCAGAACTTTAGGTTGTGAGATCTTTGCCATATGCAATAGAGTTTGGTAAGCTATGTTACATAGTAGAGATCAGAGCTTAGGATTTGAGATCCTTTTTATCAATAGTAGAATTGGTGAAGCTCTGTTACAAAGTGGAATCTATCAGAGCTCAAGGTTATAAGTTCTTGGAAATAGAGTTTGGTACGCTCTGTTATAAGTTGGTATCAAGGCGTTCGAATCTTTAGAGGTTAGATTGGAGCCTAGGCTGTGAAATCCTTGTAAGATGTGACATCTTTGTTATAAGCTTAGGATTTGAGATCATTGTTATCGATGATAGAGTTTGGTACGCCCTGTTACGAGTAAGATTTCATGCTCACTAAAATTATTATTTACCCCATATATATGTATATTCATATATGTTATGCTATGATAACAAAACTACGTGTTTTACAAATTATGTGCATAAGAATGTTCATGTGATCACAAGTTCATTGCATAATATGTGTGTGGATTCTCAAATTATCGAGAATGGATTTTTACGAGTCAAACCCGTGTGTTGAGTAAATGCTTGGCTTGGAATTTTAGTATATGTACATTCCTATGAGGAATGATGTATTCTTATGGAGTGAATTATTGTGGAGAAAAATGTGTTTTGAGAAATTATATATATATTTTTGAAAAGATATTTATCATGAGGAAATGATATATTTTGGAAAATTATATGTACATATTTAGTCTTGGAGGATAAGAATACTTGCTGCCGGGGTGAGCCGGAAATCTCACAAAACCTTTTTGAAAAATATATGAGAATCTTGGGCTGCGGTCCAGATTATTATGAGCACTAGAGCTGCGGTTCTATTTGCTATTGAGATGAGAATCTAGGGCTGCGGTCCTATTGGTGGAATATTGTGTTTTTATTGGTATCTAATCCTCCTTGACAAATATGTTATTTTGGAAAATGATATCTCCACATGTATTTTGAGAAAATATTTTACGAAGGTTATGAGACAAATGATATATATATATATATATATATATGATTTTGGAAAGAATATGGTTGTTGAAAATCATAAAACCCAAGCATATATTTTACGGGGTGAAATGGAACTTACTTAGCTTATACTAATTTTGGGATATGCACTCCTTTGTCTTTATGATTTTGTGAAAATGTGAGTACACGTCGTATGAAATTATTTGATGAGAATACATATTGTTTATTCTTGTGATTGTTAGTGAAATTATTAGATTTATAGAAACTATGGTAAGTAATGAAACTATGATGTTGAAGAGATTTGGTGGTGGAATTATTGGCATCTGGATTCTGAAAGGGAAAAATAGTGGTATGTGAATATTATGAATGTGAAGGTTATGGACATATTATATAACATTGAATAAGTAATGTTGGGTCATAGATGTAAGATATGATGTTGTGAAGGATATGGTTATTTATATATTTTGTCCCGAAGAGTGGTAATTATTTGGAGGTTTCGAACTATCCTTTATGACTATTATTATTATGATTATGATTATGATGATGAGAATTGAGATCCCTCTATTTGGTTTTAGCCACCGGTTCGTGGATTCGTCCGGTTGGTTCAGTATTGGTTTGGAAGTTGAAACTTTTCCATTTGGACCCATTCCTCCTTGGTATTTTATACAATACCTATTTTTGGATATATGAAAAGATTAATCAATTATTTAAGGAATTATCTTTGGTGGTTATTGTGAGAGTTTGGGGCACTCTCTATTTGGTGGTTATTTTGAGAGATTGAGATTATCTCTTTGGTATTTAAGTTGAGATAGTGGAATTACCTTTTGGATATTTATTTTGAAATAATGAAATTATCCTTTGGATGTCTTGAGATATTGGAATTATCTATTGCATAATAATTTTGAGATATTGGAGTTATTCCTTTGGTATTTATTTTGAGAGTTGGAAATCTCTCTTTTGGTAAATAAGTTTTGGTTAAAGGAATTTTGAGTAGTGATGATATTCTGATATATATTGAGAAAATTGTTATATGGAAAGGTTAAGATAAAGATATTATTATGATATGTATTGAGGAAAGTGTTATATGGAAATATTGATATAAAGATTGTATATGATGAATCCTGAGGAAATAGTTGTTGAACGATTTTGGATTATGAAATAGGCAATGACCTTATCTCTTGGAAATTTTATGGATATTTTTGGTATGCACTTTTATACATACTTGAATGAGTATGATTTCCTCAATGTATACTTCCAATGGATTAAAGGTGATTTATATTGATGAGATTAAAAATGCCGTGTTAAGGAGTTGAAATTTATTACGTGGAAATTATGTGCTCCAAAGTGATATCAAAAGCTATTTGAACCTTGGGAAACTTAGGCTATGAGATGTTGGAAATAAGAAAGTATTAGAGCCTAAGTTGATAATTTTGGAGATAAGAATTAAGTGGCGATCTACTTTGGATCCATGGATAACAAGAAGGAAGTTTCGAGGACGAAACTATTTTAAGGGGGGAAGACTGTAACCCCTCGGTTTTTCCGACAAAGTTAAGATTCGAGAATATCGATATAATTTTTTTTAAGCTATGACATTTAAGAGAAGGCTTCTCGGTGCTCGAAAGAATTTTTTTTTAAAGATTAGTTATCGATAAGCTGCGAACTACGTACCGGTCACGAACCGAGAAATTTTTAAGGATATAGATTCAGTTCGAATTTTCCTAGAAATTGGATTATTAAGTATCATACGATTAAGCCTGAACTTCTAGTTAGTTCAAGAAAATATTAAATGGACTGTAAGGGGTAAATTGTTACGAACTCTGTACCTATATTTCGCGAGATACCGAAAAAAAATTCCCAATTTTGGTGATTTGCGACGGGATTATTTTTAGGATAATTTTGGTATTAGAATTTTCACGAATTAAGTTATAATCCTCTGAGCTTTCATCTGATTTAAGCATAAACTGGCCAATTAAATTTGTGATCTTCTTAAGGACTCCATAGGGTGTTGACAAGTGGCAAGCAAATCTAGACTAAGATTGATCATTTAATGCTAGCATTAATGAGGTATGGAGGCATTGCACTTGCTTGCTTGATCTTCAAGAACAAGATCTACACTATCACACTCATCTCTCTCTCTCTCTCATTTTCGAACCATACTAGTAGGAGAAGAAGGAAAAAAAAAATAGCTTAGTCTTCCATTGTGATCCAAGAACTCCTTAGGCATTTCTTCAACTCCAAGAGCTCTACTATAGGTAAGAACTTCGGTTTTGTTCGGTTCAATCCCTCCTAAGATTTAAGCTTAAACTTAAGATTTATGAAAATATTGTTATTATGGTGTTATGTTAGGATCTTTGGTGAAGGAATCCAAGGAAAACACCATCAACTAGTACGGTTTTTAAAGGTTCTACAAAGGTAAGGAATCCCTTAAGTCGGTTCAATCACTTGGAGGTGAACAAATGCTAGTAAATTATATGACTAGGAATTTTTACGTGGAAATTATGTGTTAAGTTCGTGGATCTACAAGTTAGCCTAAGAAACTACACTTTGGATTTTTGGTAATTTTTATGTACATGTTCATAGCTAATTTATGCATGTATATGTTGAATTTATGCCCATATAGGCTTATACTTGTGAAAATAGTGAAAAGAAATCAGGATAGATTCTGGCAGTAACTTCCGAGATTTATTGGGAAAAATTGGTAAGGTATTTTGATCCTAGTTTTTTTAGACATGTAGTTCTATAAGTGTAGAACCTGCATATAAAATTTCATAATGATCGGAGTAGTATAAGTATGGTTTTCGAATTTTTTTCCAAAACTGGTCCAGAGAGATAACACTAACCAAAGTATGTATTTTTGGGGAAATATATTTGAAAGTGTGATGGTTATGGAGTCGTGTGATAATAATGAATGTGAGGGAGTCTGTATGATTAATCTATACTGCAGAGCGAAGTTTCTTCGCTGAGTGAAGAAAATTGTTATATGAATTAAGATAAAGATATTATTATGATATGTATTGAGGAAAGTGTTATATGGAAATATTGATATAAAGATTGTATATGTGAATCCTGAGGAATAGTTGTTGAACGATTTTGGATTATGAAATAGGCAATGACCTTATCTCTTGGAAATTTTATGATATTTTTGGTATGCACTTTATACATATTGAATGAGTATGATTTCCTCAAGATATACTTCTAATGGATTAAAGGTGATTTATATTGATGAGATTAAAAATGCCGTGTTAAGGGTTGAAATTTATTATGTGGAAATTTATGTGCTCCAAAGTGATATCAAAAGCTATTCGAACCTTGGAAGCTTAGGCTATGAGATGTTGGAAATAAGAAAGTATTAGACCTAAGTTGATAATTTTGGAGATAAGAATTAAGTGATCTACTTTGAATCCATGGATAACAAGAAGGAAGTTTCGGGGACGAAACTATTTTAAGGGGGAAGACTGTAACCCCTCGGTTTTTCCGACAAAGTTAAGATTCGAGAATATATATATTTTTTAAGCTATGACATTTAAGAGAAGCTTCTCGGTGCTCGAAAGAATTTTTTTTTAAGATTATTATCGATAAGCTGCGAACTACGTACCGGTCACGAACCGAGAAATTTTTAAGGATATAGATTCAGTTCGAATTTTCCTAGAAATTGGATTATTAAGTATCATACGATTAAGCCTGAACTTCTAGTTAGTTCAAGAAAATTTAAATGGACTGTAAGGGGTAAATTGTTACGGAACTCTTACCTATATTTCGCGAGATACCGAAAAATTCCCAATTTTGGTGATTTGCGACGGATTATTTTTAGGATAATTTTGGTATTAGAATTTTCCGAATTAAGTTATAATCCTCCGAGCTTTCATCTGATTTAACATAAACTGGCCAATTAAATTTTGATCTTCTTAAGGACTCCATAGGGTGTTGACAAGTGGCAGAAATCTAGACTAAGATTGATCATTTAATGCTAGCATTAATGAGGTATGGAGGCATTGCACTTGCTTGCTTGATCTTCAAGACAAATCTACACTATCACACTCATCTCTCTCTCTCTCTCATTTTCGAACAACTAGTAGGGAAGAAGGAAAAAAAAATAGCTTAGTCTTCCATTGTGATCCAAGAACTCCTTAGGCATTTCTTCAACTCCAAGAGCTTACTATAGGTAAGAACTTCGGTTTTGTTCGGTTCAATCCCTCCTAAGATTTAAGCTTAACTTAAGATTATGAAAATTGTTATTATGGTTTATGTTTAGGATCTTGGTGAAGGAATCCAAGGAAAAACACATCAACTAGTACGGTTTTTAAGTTTCTACAAAGGTAAGGAATCCCTTAAGTCGGTTCAATCACTTGGAGGTGAACAAATGCTAGTAAATTATATGACTAGGAATTTTTACGTGGAAATTATGTGTTAAGTTCGTGGATCTACAAGTTAGCCTAAGAAACTACACTTTGGATTTTTGGTAATTTTTAGTACATGTTCATAGCTAATTTATGCATGTATATGTTGAATTATGCCCATATAGGCTTATACTTGTGAAAATAGTGAAAAGAAATCAGGATAGATTCTGGCAGTAACTTCCGAGATTTATTGGGAAAATTGGTAAGGTATTTTGATCCTTTTTTTAGACATGTAGTTCTATAATGTAGAACCTGCATATAAAATTTCATAATGATCGGAGTAGTATAAGTATGGTTTTCGAATTTTTTCCAAAACTGGTCCAGAGAGA